>NW_013530472.1:3871386-3944117 GCF_000836235.2 Papilio xuthus
TTCTTCTTCTTCTTCTTCTTCTTCTTCTTCTTCTTCTTCTACTTCTACTTCTTCTATATAGAAGACGATACGCTATATTTGCCTACTTCACGTACCGACTCGACTTGCCGGCTCAAAGGTCTACGATCGACTGACCTACTCATTGCCATTCGTCGCTTTATATAGTCTACACAACCGCCGCTGCTGGTGCGACAGTACTTACACTTTATTGCATTTGACTATACCTAGCTCATTGAATTTATGTATATACATAAGGTTGTCCGAGATTACCATCGCCGAATGCTATTATAGATCTACATACATACATTTTGTCAACCATAGGTCGGCGACAGTCTTAAAAATGCATTTGATTCTTGTTTTTATGTTGACTATACACGTGACTCGTCTCTTGAGAAATCACAGTAGCGACTCGTCAGTTGACGATGTTGTAATGGCGATCAATTTACATAGTAATAATTGTAACAAATTGAGCCCAGCATCGGCAGCGGGCTGGCATTCATTTGTATAATTTGTCAACACAACGATGATTGTTCTGTTCATATACTTTACGAATTTTAACGTATTAGGTATTAGTTGGAAATGGAAGTCCGTGGCCAGAGATAGACCGAGGTGGAAAAATTTGCTGGACCAAGCCAAGGCCCACAAAGGGCTGTAGAACTAGAAGAAGAAGAAGATAAGGTATTAGTTGTCCCTCATGACTCCATCGGTGCCGAATTTAAAAAATACTTAATAGCCTGTGTGTTCTTCCAAATTATGTTCTACATCTATGCCAAATTTCTGCGAGATCTGTTAAGCCGTTCCTTCCAACTATCTAAACATTCTCATCTATAATATTACTAAGATTGCTTAAGTGCAAATTCTAAAATTGCAAGGAAATTAATATCTTGTTCCATTTGCAACTTGTACCTTTGAAATTTGTTGGAATTAATCAAAACAGTGGGACGATAACCGCAAGGCGTGCGGTAAGCCCGACACTTAAAATAATTTAAGTCCCGTACCGCAAGAACTTGGCCCATAAAGCAACAGTCACATTGCAGAACATTTTTCATTAGAGCTGAGGAAAATTCGCCGCCGTTTCGAAAAATAAACAATTATAAGAGTTGTCCGGTTTGCTTTAAAATGTTCTGCAGCTTATTGCCTTGTAATACAACAAATGCTGCAGACTATTATCTTAGCACTGAGTTTAAAGGATTGTGCCTTGTGTCATGTCTTATTTTAATAAAAATATCACCTTACGGTACGTACATTTTATAAAATGTACATATGTGAATCGGAAATCGAAAAACACATTGGTACATGGCGGGATTCGAACCCAAGACCTGCAGATCGCAAGTCAAGTGCTTGATCCCTGAGCCACCGACGCTCTTACGGTGAAAGAAAACATCGTGATGCAACCTGCACATATCTGAGAAGAAATTCAAAGATATGTGTGAAGTCGACCAACCCACACTTGGCCAGCGTGGTTGACTATGGCCTAATGGCTCCGAGCCCTCGGTGGTGACGTATAGTGAGTTGATGATGATGAATAAAACATGGTTTCTATTTCGACGCCAATTTATTGTGACACGTATTTCGTTGTTTTTATATATTAATCTCGTTAAAAGTTAAAATTGCTTTTTTAGTCCACCCTTTAACGTTTGTATTCAATACTTTTGTAATTTAACAAAAGTTACAATTTGTTTTTTTTTTAATATCATATAGCTGTACTTGTCACTGGCAATAATTTTCAGTGCGTACATAATTTTTGTTTGGATGATCCTCATTTGTTTTTGGTTGTGAAGTTCTTTGGTTTCTCCAACTGTTGTAGCAAGTAAACTCTCAGAGGCTAATGATGATGATCCATCCATACATATTTCTGAAAGTAAAACAAGCAAGATGTTTTCTTATAAGTAAACGTTTTTCATACAACAGTTAATAAAGATGCTGTGATTTTTTCAAAGCTGTTCAGTTTTCATAAGGCCCGTTTATTTATTTAGTAAGACAAACCAACAGTATACATATAAAATAGTAGTATAAAAAATTCATACAAATATTTTAAATATGTATGCCAATTATAGGCATGCACAAATTACGTTTAACGCATTTCTATTCATGCAATTTTACATACATGATTTTTATAATTTGAATAGTTCACGTTCAAATAAAATTTAAAAATTATAAGATTTACAAGTAGTTTCGGAAACGATGTATTTATCATGCTTTCTTCAAGTTTTCACACAACTTTTTCCATACGTCAAGTTGTTAGACGTTAGTTTCACAAGTTTGTTTTGCTTTAAAGTTTCCTTCAGCTAGAGCAATTGTTTAAATTCTGTATATTGTTTTATAAACCCTGGAAATTGTAAGAACTTTGTCTTGGTTTTGTTTTCTTACAACTTGATATTGTTGGAATGATATGGTGACGTGGATTGATGTAGTTTTTTTCTTATATTAAGAAAAATATGAATATTAACTTTAGAATTTAGATTAATTGGTATTTGATGGCTAAATGATTTGTTACAATATATGTTTTAATAGTTGGTTATTAAGATTTCAAATAATAGCACAATGTTACTGTTATTATTATTGATTGCCATGTTTTTTATCATTATAAGGTTGACAAACGAGTTAGCGACCTCGTAAATTCGTTGAAATGTCGAAGCGCAGATGCGTTGCCTACCTTTAATCGAAGGAGGAACACAGAAAGAAAACATTTCTCCTTCTTATGTCACCTTCTCCATCAAATCCCCATCTTCTTTCAGTATGATGATAATGAACTCTACTCTACATACAAATATCTCAGTAAAAAATATAAAAGTTAAACTTTGTGTTACGCTGTGGTATGTAAAAGATACGGTTATTTTTTTACTACGTTTTACTATTCAGGTATGTACGTGGCTCCGTTGTTTAATTTGGTAAATTTACTCACTCCGGAGCGAGAGTAATTGTTGAATTTGAATTAATTTTTAAACAGACATCTAACTGTTTCTGAACGTCTTTGAACTTTTGTTACGTATAACGAAATCGCCAGATTATACATATTCTTATTATAGAGCTTTGTATGACGCAACCTAAATTAGAATGTGATTTAAATTAGTTATCCGTGGATTTGTCGGTGTAAGGGACGCATGGGAAGAGGAAAATATTCTCGTTCTGTGGGTCCCCATCTCTGTTGGTCAATATTGAAAAGTATCGTGTACATATTTTCAATACATTAGGAGGTCGTACCTATTATATTTTGCGCTATCTAATTATAAAGTGAATGGAGTTTGTACAATTCGAAGGCTATTAATAAATCAGTGCAACAAAGAAGAGCCTTGCAAAGTTTACAAGAACATTGCAAGTAGGTGCCAGAAAGTTCCACTTCATTGTTGACAAAGACGAAAGGACGTTCTCTCCGCCGGGAGTTATGTTTGTTCTACATATATGATTTTTAGTTACATAAAAGATGTTATTATTGTTAGATTGAAAATAATTATATTTAAATATAAAAAATTAGTTTAGCTGTCCAAAGGGGAACGCTGCCAGTATCTTCGGGACCTTGCCTAAAGGGACTCCTTTTAATAAGATATTTTAGTGAATTATTCGTTTTTTTTTTAATATTTTATTTTACATAGATTTAAGACTATATATAATTATAGAAATAAGGATGTATAGTAAATTCAATTTTATTAGGTTTGAATTATATATTTATTTTATTTACTAATATTACATATATATACATAACACAGTAAGTTATTGGGATCTGTGTTGTTAACTTTTTTTTTTGTTTTCAGGTAAAGAAAACCAGTTTGTATTATTTAGTAAGTTTTTCTTTTCGTAATTTTCACGTTAATCAATTCTTTACATATTTCTCTCATAAATTATTCTCTTCACAAAGCAATGTAATTATGAATATCTCTTATTCCACGTAGAAATTCAATAAAGTTAATCTTCGTATTTAAATATAAAGAAACTTCCTGGCATTATCTTAAATTAGATTGAAAAAAAGACATTAATTGTATAAAAAATACTCCTTTTACATGTTATTTGTTTAAAAATTCAAATATTTAAGTTCCTTTGTTATCGTTGGTCTCTTAAATTACTTTTAATTAATATTTAAATTAATTTAATTAATAATCCTTCACTAATAAAACTGTTTAATATAAGCAAAAAAACTTAACTTATTTTGTGCACCTTTAACCACATCTAGACTAGCCTAAATAAAGTCAATTAGTTATAGATAAATATTTTAATTTTAAGTACAATTTAATTTTCTATAAATCTCTAAACGACTATCCGCTATCTATTAAGGAAAAACGTGTAAAAGGAAACAAAGAAGCGACGGAGCTTAATTTAAAAAAGAGCTTTTCAAAGCTCGACGTAATATTTTCATGAAAGTCGGAACCATAACGTTATCTGCAACCGTTTTTTAATTAAATGTTTTAACTACCAACTAAATAAGTAACTTAAAAGGGAAGTTTCTTCTTGGTGTTATAAATGTTAAAAAAATGAAGAATAATATACGTATGTATGGTGATTATGTATGATGTATGAAATATGTAAAATAAATATATATACAAAATTCAAAGATATGTGTGAAGTCAACCAACCCGCGCTGGGCCTGCGTGGTTGACTATGGCCTAATCACCCTTAACTTAGGGTAGGCTCCGAGCCCCTCGGTGGGGACATGCAGGGAGCTGATGATGATGATGAAATATGTCCGCTGCTCATAAAAACTGCAAATGTGTTGTCTATATTTGTTACGAGGTAACGCACAGAAACCCTTTATCACTACGACACATTTCAAAGAAATTAAATTGATAAGAAGGGCAAAGTAATTGAAACATTCAAAATAGAGAGAAGTCAGTGGGAAAGTCTGCGAGGGACACAATTTATGATTATTTTATTCCGGCGATGTTTATTGTAACAAAAGACTGTTATGTACCGGACTGTTACAGATGTATATAAGTTTTCATTATGTTAAGCTAATTAACCTTATTTGACTAGTATATCTCTTAGTTAGAGTTTGTGAAACATATTTTTTGTTGTTCGTTAAACTTTCTGTTGGTGATCATGTTATTTAAAAATTACATTTAATTCAATATTGTCTAAATCCACGTGTAAAAGACGCACTGTACATTTTCGTGCATTCATTCGTTGCAACTAATTTTGCTACTCCAAGCGGCTATACGTTCGAGAATTGTTTTTCATCTTCTATCTCTTTAATATTAAACAAAAAAGTTAATAATACGGTGTCCAAATTGATAAGATTTATCATTTTGTTGTTTAAATTTCTCGTAAATAATATTGAATCAGTAAGAATATCGCGCATCTGCAGATGATCACTGATTACAGAGTTGAATTACGATCCAGTAAGGGTTGAGGAAGCAATTTAAACTTCTAAATTGCCTTTGAAAATACAAAATTACGTTACTTTAAATAAACCAGTATTTTCTATTATATTCCTTAGTAATAAAATATAAAGGGAAGATGTTTATTGTCCTTGTTTCCTTAAAAGAGTTGCTTAAAGCTAAAATACTTCAATTTGTTTTAATAAAATTTATTGTAATAAATTGTTTTAAGATATGCTTTTGTCTCCAAGTTTTTGAAGTTACCTGATTCAAGGCTCCTTCAGATTTACCGGATTTATCTTTAAAATATTGTGATTATAATTTTTTTTAAAGGACGGCGCCAAAAGCACGCCTTTGTTCTCTGGGATAAGCGCGTAATTGTTTTTTTACATCTTAGTTAAACTCAAAACAATTGAAAACTGTTCAACCGTTGGTTTCTTAGACATAATTTTCTGTATGAAACATATCGTATTCCCTGTTTTATCTTTGATAAAACAGAGATGACAATATGTTTTAAACGGTGATTTTGCACACAGAAATCAACGGTAAATTAAATTTGTTCATGCATCACTAAACACTCAGGGTAACTTCTTAATATTAGAAAATGTGAACAGTATCTCTGACCAAGTGTCAGATATAACAAGCTGCAGATGTAATGCGATTGTTCTGTCGCCTGCAAACAGCGAGCCAGCGTCGACTGTTGTTTAGGTAAATAATTGTTAGCAGAATTTCTGTTCACAATGGAACGTCAACAGATGCACCTTGTTTGTAGTTTAGTATCAGACGTTAGGTAATGTTTGTTCCATTGTTTGTTGTTTTTATTAATGTTATTGATAGCATATGAACTGTTGAAATAAGCTGTCGCGGTTTTTGCCTCTAGTACACTCCCTCTACATAAAGGTACGCGTCCATCATTCGCGTTGGACGCATTGCACGCACGGATTAAATTTAGCTATGTTACGATGCTGGCGGTGTGGATGTTGGACGCAACGTTATGTAAAATCTTATAAAGCAAATTAAATCCGTTGTGGGCCGCGTGCATGCGGTGCATCCGGCGTGGGCCAATAGACGCGTACCTTAATAGTAAAAATAGAAATAATTAAGTTTATTATGTCTTTAAGTTCTTTGCTAGACCTACTAGAAGCTACTAGAACTACTAGTAAACTAAACTAACTAAATTAAGAGTACCCATAGCGTTGAGTTTATAAGTAAGAACTATTTTCCCTTTAATTATTTGATATTGAAGCTGTATTTATTATTCTCTTGCTCTTTATATGAAACAATATGGACGGCATAACTGTACAGTTGTGAGAACAATGCCTTTGTAATTAATTTAATTTAAGGAAAATGTTTCATTACTTTGTTTATTTTGTGAAAGGTTAATGTATAAGTTAAGCACAAGATTTTAAGTAAATAGTTAGGAGAAAGTTTTTAAAGTGTTATAATTATTTTTAAAGTTATTTTCATATATATATAGGATTATGCTTACAAATATTACTTTGGGCTTCAGAAACTTTATTTCCTTTTATTATAGAAAGGAACGATTTTTTTTAAGTACAAAGGTGTTTCGACGTTAAGCCTTCTACCATCTTTTCCCCTTTCAAAAATCACTGGTTCTCGGTGTAAGATTTATTTATTATTTTTGATATACACGAAAATATTTTATCTGTCTTAAGAACACTCAGTTGTTTTGTATATCTTTCCTTCTAAAAGCATCCAAGAAACTTCAACCATACATCAAATCGCCGCAAGTTCGTACGCCAAGTTTTGCTTTGGTTTTAGAGTTAATCTTGATTCATGGTATGGAAAAGTTTCTATTTTGTTGCTTACGTGATATAGCAACTATGTTATTTCAACACTTTCATATTTTTCTTTCTTTGGAACTTTTTTTGAACATTACCAGATAACTTTTTTTTATAACATAAGGTGGCAAACGAGCGAGCGGCCACCTGAAATCGCTGAAATAGCGAAGTGACTGTTGCCCATAGACGTACGCATATACGTTGCTTACCTTTAATCGACGGAGGAGAGGATGCACAGAAAGAAAATATTTTCCCTTCCCATGCATCCTCTCGTCCGGAAAGTCCACTTCCACTTCCCATCCTACCCTTATAAGAAAAAGGGTGGGAATGGAAAGAGGACTAAATTAGGCCTCCGGGACACACACATCAGACGAAACGCGGAATTGCTTCCACTTCACGCCTGTCTTTTGTGTGGTCGTGGTATTTCATCGGGCGAGCCGGGCCAATTCGTGCAAACATACACAAATTTCTAACATATTAAAATTCAAATATATCAGATCTCAGTTTTCCATCGTCTCATACTTTTCTGAGCAATAACCCAAGAAGATATATCTACTTATCTTTCATTGTCTTTCTGTCTATATGTCTGTCCACGTTTGTTTAGGATAATCTCTGGAACGGTTGTACGGATTTTGACGGGACTTGGACAGAAAGATAATTGTTAGACAGGTAAAACATTGGTTACTCTTTTTATAAATTCTGCGCTGACGAAGTCGCAGTAGACTGCTAGTCTTGCATCTTCTTCTTCTTCTTGAGGTGCCTCTCCGACTAGCGAAGGTTGGCGATCAGTTCTCCATATTTTCCTTTGTTTCTTGCGAGGCGAAAAAGTTGGGCGGCACTCGCAACCCCTGTCCACTCTCGGATGTTGCGCAACCAGGACTTTTTTCTGCGACCAACACTCCTTTTACCGGGAACTTTTCCCATCAAGATGAGTTGAATCAGATTGTATCTGTCGTGCCTGAGCACGTGGCCGAGGTAAGATACTTTTCTCATCTTGACGGTCTGCAAAAGTTCCCGTTTTTGATTGACCCGTCGTAGAACCTCTCCGTTTGATACTTTGTGAGTCCAGCTTATGGCCAACATCCGCCGATAGGCCCACATCTCGAACGCTTCAATACGTTTCCTGCAGTCTTCTTTTATCGTCCAAGCCTCGCATCCGTAGAGAAGGATGGGCCAGATGTAACACTTCAGGAGTCGAATGCGCAAAGATATTTTAAGGCTGCGAGAGCAGAAAATTTTTCGCATTTTTTCAAATGCATTGCGTGCTATTTCGATACGGGTCTTAACTTCTTGATCGCTGTCCCAAGCTTCATTTAACCACGTACCCAAATATTTGTATTTGCGCACCCTCTCCAGTTTTTGGCCCGCCACATACATGCAAGCGTCAGTCACTTCTTTTCTAGATATAATCATGAATTTTGTTTTCGCGACGTTCATTTTAAGCCCTGCTTTTTCGCTGCATTGATTTACCCGATCGACTATTTTTTGTAGATCTTGATGAGAGGATGCTATGAGAACTGTATCGTCAGCGTATCTCAGATTGTTAATGTTGCGTCCATTAATTTTAACTCCACAGTCCAAATCATGCAGTGCCTCTGACATAATTGCCTCCGAGTACAAATTAAACAGCGTTGGTGATAAAATACAGCCCTGTCGGACACCTCTCTTAATATCAACATCTTCCGTTATTTCATTTTCGACGCGGACATTGGCTCGTTGATTCCAATACAGGTTCCGTATTATTCGGATATCCTTACCGTCTAGCCCAATGTCATATAAAAGTTCAATAAGGCGGTCATGCAGCACTTTGTCAAAAGCTTTTTCGTAATCGATGAAGCATAGAAAAACATCTTGTTGCATGTCTCTGCACTTCTGTACTAGAACCTGTATTGCAAAGAGGGCCTCTCTGGTACCCACGCCTGCTCGAAAACCAAACTGGCTATCTGCAAGTTGTTCGTCGCACTTGGTTCTTATCCGTTCATGAACGATACTGAGGAATAACTTTAGCACGTGGCTCATGAGACTTATTGTTCTGAAGTCCTCGCATTTCTTGGCGTTCGTTTTCTTTGGTAGAGTGACGAACGTTGACTTCACCCAATCTTGAGGCAGCTCACCGGAATCGTATACAGAATTCATAAAGTTAACGAGAACTTCGATGTTCTGTTCCTCGATTAACTTCAATATGTCAATATTGATATTGTCAGGTCCCGGCGATTTTCCATGTTTGGCTTTACGCAAAGCTTTCATTACCTCGTCTGGTAAAATAGAGTATCCCTCAGTGGTTACGTACGGCAATTCTTCACTACGGTCATTGTCAGAAAACAAAGATGCAATATATTGTTCCCAGCGATGTTTCTTCTTTGATATGTCTAGAATTGGGACTAGGTTTTCGTCCACCAATTGACTTGAGGGTAATTTCTGACCTGTGAGTGTTTTGATTTCTTTGTGTAAGTTAAATGCATCGTGCTTATTATACAGGTTTTCGAGACATTCGCATTTACGTCGGTACCAAGTATCACGAGCAAAACGAGCTTCTCTACGTACTATTTTGTGTAGTTCCTGATATTTTTTAGCGTTCGTATGTTTGTAGAGTCGTCGTTCTTCCATGAGTCTGTAGATTTTTTCTGTCATCCAAACTTGTTTAGGGATCCAGTCACGCTTTAAAAATACCTTATTAATATCTAGAACTTTAGATTTCAATGAGTTCCATGTTGTTTCCGGTGAATTATTCGCCCGTGATTGTGCCTCTACTGCCCATTTATTCATTTCCATCGCCACTTTGGCTTTGGTGTTTAAGTCTCCGAGTTTTGTTATGTCTGGTCTGTTATAATTGTCTTTCTTCTTAACTTTCTTAAGGGTGCATGATATTGTAGCGATGACTGGGTTGTGATCCGATCCAACGTCGGCGCCTGGGTACGTTTTTTGTATTTTTTGATGCAATTTTTAAAACGATTATTTATAGTTATGTAGTCAATCTGATTTCGAATTATTTGTTCTGAATTATGTCGAGGTGAAGTCCAGGTATATAGCCGTCGGGGGGGCAATTGAAAAAAGGTGTTCATTATGACAAAGTCGTTTTCTTGGCAAAATTGAACGAAAGTATCACCTCTTTCATTCCTTGTACCCAATCCAAATTTTCCTGTAACACGTAGTACCTCCATATTTCCTACTTTGGCGTTCATATCGCCTATCACTAAGTTAATATCGTGCTTTTTTGTCAATCCGAGTAGGTGTTCGACTTCACTGTAGAAACTTTGTATGTCTTGATCCGTCCCATCAATAGTTGGTGCATATACCTGGATAACGTTTATATTTCTAGTCTTGCATATTCTATGTTAATTAGTAATTTATTGTTTGCCACCTAGTCTATTTTTTTGTAACTTTTATTCAGTATTTTTTTGTAATTTGTTAGCATAGTACGGAGACAGGGAATAATTCAAACACATATCTGTCGCCGTATGTAAATCTATGCAAAGTGGATGCAATTTACGTTTCATTACACATGCAGAGCGGGGCACGTTCTTTTGAAAATCATTGCTCATAAAGTTTGCGAACAAGTTATGCGAAGAAAATATACAAGGTTGCTTCATTATTTCTAGTGTATAGTGGAATAGAAATTTCAGAGGACGCTGATTGCGAAGTCATAGTTCGTATGATTTAGAATGATTTTTTTACAGTCTTCATTTATTTAAGAACTAGCAATTGCCTGTGACTTCATCTCCGCGTAATTATAAAAAAACTAGTAATAATTATATTGTCACCTGGGGATAGTATAGCTTCCCAAGAGTAAAAGAATTTTTTAAATCTTATTGAATGTAAAAAAACACGAAATCTTTTCTAAGTTGATCAAAAATATATAACGACTGGACATATTACATGATGGCTAACTTAAATAGCCCCCCTATTAGTATTAGGGGGGGGGGAGTAGTAAGGCAAAAAATATAACGTTTGTTTGTTTACAGTATCGTTATTGCATGCCTTTACTTAGATGTGTAGATCTGTGCAAAAATAACTTAAATCTCTGAGTGGAGTAAGTCGGAAGGTTTTTATTAAAACCGCATTATAATGTTTTACAGTCCTTATTTATTTAAGAACTAGCAATTGCCTGCGACTTCGTCCCCGCGTAATTACAAAAATCTAGTTATAATTATATTCTATGTCACCTAGGGATAGTATAGCTTCCCAAGATTAAAAGAATTTTTCAAATCGCTTTAGCTTATTGAATGCAAAAAAAATCTTTTCTAGCTAAGTTGATCAGAAATATTTAATTACTAGACATATAAAAAAGATGCCTTAACTTAAATAGGCGGGAGAGGGGGGGGGAGTAAGGCTAAAAATATTACATTAGTACATGCCTATACTTAGAAATGTAGATCTGCGCCAAATTGCCTTAAATCTCTGAGTCAAGTAAGTCGGAAGGTTTTTATTAAAACCGCATTATAATGTTTGCATAAATAACTGGCATAAGATTAATTTAACTTCCCACAAAGCCTTTGAGCGGCTTTCTGGGCGGTTAAGTTATGATGTTGTATTTTACAAAAGAATCCTTTTGAGTAGAAGTTTAACTAACAAGGTTTTGTAATAGAACTTTAACAAAGAACTGCTTTACATTTCGTTTTCATAGTTAACGAAAACATAAACCTATAATTTACTTTTTTTAAATATTTTGATATATATTTAGCAGCTTCGAAACAAATTTAATGTTGTAAATTTTCGTCTTTTTCAGTTTTTCTAAGTTTTCCTAACAAACAGTACGACAATTTATTTTGTTGTAAAAATGTTCTTGTAATAGTTTCAAGTAACAGTATCGCTCATGACACAAGATATAAAGCGTTTTGTTTCATTTCTGTGTAAGCGAAGTTAATAGCAACCCCGCTGCGCAAAGGCATGTTTCCACGGTGTGTCGACGCGAACGAACTTGAGTCGAAGGAGACGAAGCGTCGTGGAACCAGTGTCGTCTATACGATTGTGTCATTTTTAGTCATTCGTAGTCTATTCGTTTACAGAAACTCGCACAGTGGAAACCCACCTTAAACAGAGTTAATAGCTCCGTAGTAAGAGAATCATTTATAAGCGGGCGTGGACGCGGCTCGCAGTATTTATCATCTCTCTTCTCAGCTCGACGGAAACTTCGTATTTCCGCAGCGACTACTTTGTCTAGAAATTCTGTTTTGTTCGCAAAACTTTCGCGCCGTTTTATACTTTGTCTTTTTTGTTATCGTTGTTGTCTTATTTACAAATGGGAAATATTTATGGAAGATCTAAGATGTTATAGAGGCCTTTACTTTTACAATATTTTTATGAATTAACCATAGGAACATAGAAACAAGTACTACAATGAAACAAAAGCCGTACACAACATATGAGACGAATAACAATAGTAGACGTGTAGTATAAAGAATGTAGTCGCAATCAGAAGCTCAGTACGACAAGATAAGTCTCAGTCGGGTGTAGCAATCATTCGTCATTGTCTGCTCCATCGCGGTCATGTCACCGACATTTCACACTTGCGTACATATAAGAAAAGTTCTGATGATATATCTTAGAACGTACACTGACTTGCAAATATAAGGAGGCAAGTTTTATCTGATAGAATTTTTCTATAGCCAGCAGAATCAGTATTAATTAATTCAATCGTTAGCGGATGCTTAACTTCTTGAAGACTTTAAATAATAAAATACAGTCTTCCTTTCTGTTCTATATTGGTTGAAGCACTGCTGTAGGCTTTTCCTTGCGTGATTCCTATGTAGGATAAGAAACTGGAGACACATCCTATTTTTCGTGCACACTATTTTAACTGTAAATTTAATATATGTTTATAATCGAATATAACATAACAATAATATTATTTATGCAAATAAAATATTATTTTTTTATTCTTATTTGTTTGTATTATATTGAATTATACTGATATCTGTTTTTATTTGTTTAAAATAAAAGCAAATATATTATAGAAAACAGTACGAAACGAAAATTGTTAGTCTCGGGAGAAATCTTCCAGTAGGCGATGACGCATCCCCCGACGCGTTTACAATAATTGTAACAGATCGCAAACTACGTGCTCACGTTTTTTAGTCGTTGTTTTTTTCAATTTAGACCTTTTTATGTTAAATAAAAGAGATTTTACTTGCGAGTTATTTACTCTTGTAACTTTAAAAAACATATGTAGCGTAACGTATAATCATGTAATATTCATTTAAGTAAAGAATCATTTAAATTTAGGTTGTAAAAAAACTCTTGTGAAACTAATAGTATTAAATAGTTTGGTTTATTTCTAATTAAATGTACATTTTAATGTAAACAAAAAAATAATCTGCTTCTAAAAACAACAATGTTGTAGTATTTAGTACTTTCGTACTATGTTTTGATTTTTATTTTTCACGTTTGTGTCACTTTTATGGTTTTAAGTGTAAAGAGTATACAAAGTAAAAATAAATTATTACATGCAGTAGCCACGTAATACCACTTAAGTCCAACAATACCGGACACGTATAATTGTGTGCTGTAAAATTGTGTCCGGAATTTGTTGGTATCTAATGAAAAATGTCCGGACTTTGTCTCTCGTGTGCCGCGTTAAGTTTGCGGTGCGGCGGTGGAATTATTTTAAGTGCAGCATTTAGTATTACCATGCGGTTATTTCATTGTATACTTTCTCCATCCAACGTTTTATATGTTTTTAATGGAATGTTGGTTGCTCAGCTGTGTTTACTTTCAGCTTAAAATTTTATTCAGATAACTCAGCTCTGTGAGATTATTCCAATGTTAGTGTGGATTTGGCTGAAACATCGGTTCCAAAATATATTGTTTTTTTTTATTATTCAATAGGATGATAGGCGTCTTCCCGGATAACTCTCATCTATAGGTACATATTTGAAGGTATCTCTAGAACGGCTGCATGGATCTCGTTTAAAATCGGCACAGATGTAGAACATAGTCTTCTCATTAATTCCGCCCGTATAGCGTCGCATTCGAAGCTAGTTGTATATAAACGCAGAAATTAGTACATTACAGCACTAGCTTAGGGCATGGTAATTCAAATTCTTTGTTTTTAAATAATACGTTAAAAACCAAATACAATGTAAATACATAGTTTAGGAGTTAATAGTGAAGAAATTACAGGATAGATAAGCAAAGAATATAATATTTTAATGAATGTTAGACAAAGGACGTTATCAGGTGCCGTTTTTAATTAAACGTGCCGACTATCAGAACGAAATAGTCCCTCGGCTTTTAGGTAAATGTCACTGTAATAAAATATCTTGTTTAATTTTTTTGTGTTGTACAAAAATGGCTGGCACTTTCAGTTTTCGTTTGCTAATAAATACTCTTTGGAACAAAGAATTTTAACGTTATAAAATAACGTGTTGTTTTTGTCATAAAATTAAGAATTAGAACTCACAAGAACTTTATTAAGACCACGTTTTTATTTTCTTTCTTAAACAATTTAACATAAAATTGTCTAACGTTGCGAAATAAAAAAAAACTTCTGTTACTTGTTACAAACTTTTTAATGTTTCCAATGTAACAAACTTTCTTTCTTTTAGGTTTTGGGTATTTCTAAGACATATTTTGTTATGCTTTAAGACAGGTTAAAGTTAAATTTGGTTAAAGGTAGAAAAAGTATAGTATACTTCGTTAACTTTTATTCGGACTGGGCATAATAAAAGCTAACAACAGCTAATAATAGCTAATAATAGTAATTATAATTATTCTTTCTGTTTTTAGCCGACTTCAAAAAGGAGAAGGTTATCGATTTGTCTATATGTTTTTTTTATGTGTTACCGTCTAACTCCGTCTCTGGTGCACCGATTTCGAAATCTTTTTCTGATCGAAAGGTTTTGCGTGCAGGTGTCCCATTTTTTTTATTAATTTTTAAAATGACTAGAAGTTTAGTAGATTTTGAGTTTAAGTTGAACATGCGTTATTCTAATTTGAATTTGTTGACACTTCTACGGTAGCTAGGCCTAATTTTAGTCCTCTTCTCTTTCTCACACACTTATAAAGGAAAGGATGGATAGTCGTTCTTGGGATACCTTCTAACAAACCATCCATCCATCCAAACATACGCATTTATGATGTTAGTGATATTATCTCAAGGACAAGAATATGTGAGGAGTATTTATGATCCGCCAATGAAAACGATGACTGTATTTCCTTAACTTGTTTATAAACTGTCAATTCAAACTTTCAACAGAGTTTATTTATTATTTTCTTATCGGAAAAACATGATTGTTTTGATATTAAAAATATTTATAAATACCATCAAGGAAATGTATACGTAATAAATATAACTATTTTCCTTATTGTACTTTTAAATAGAGGTTTTATATATAATGTCCAGTAATCTTTTGTATTTCTATTTGTGAGTAGTCTAGAAACCACTAGGTGAGTTATAGAAAGTTCTGTAATAATGTAAATTGCCTCTATTGTCCGCAACTTAGAGTTAAATTGTTGCAATTTTGACTTAATGCTTCCATCATTTCTTACAAGTACTCCGTGTTCAACTGAGTACAAAATTGTGGAATAAATTTAGTGAGTTTAAAATGTGTATATTGTATTCTACTGATAAAGGAGAAAGTTCATGCGTATGTAAGTTTTTATGTAAACGGATATTTAGAATTATTTACCGTGGGTTTCTGAGTCCAAAATCTCCTTTTAAAACATATTGTTTTATCTGTGTTGTCGAAGATAATGACGGGATGACAATATGTTTTATGCAGAGATGGTGGTGTCAGAAACCCACGGTTAGTGACCTCCTTTAGCCTGTTCCTTCGTAACAATTAAACTGAATTTGACTATTGATGTTCTTCGATTTATATTCTTTTCTTGTATGTAAACGTACAGTCGGATTGATTTTTTTATAATTGTAATGTGGTTTTTGCTTGGTAAAGGAAATGTTTTGATTACTGTATTTAAGGCGAAGTTACGAAATCGCAACGCTGCTTAGTTTTTTCTCATTCAGCTGCAAAGAGTTCGCGCAGTAAACTGTTTGTCATAAGTTTGGAAAGTTTCAGGGAAACTTTTCCCATAGGTTATGTTACCGTAGTTCAAGTGTTGAGTTTTTTAATCTTGTGTTTATTTATGTACCAACGCTGTGTAGAGGATACGATGGAATAAAGAATGAATATATATATAGTCTATAATATAGTTAGTAGTAGTTTAATTTACTTAAAGTTGTCTTAGTTTTTAATATGATTTCTGCCTGTTAGAACTTTTTTAATAATAGCTGTCGTCTGCGACTCCGTTCACGCGTAATTAAAAAAAATCTTAGTGGTCTATGTATTCTTCCAAACCATGGTCTGCATCTATGTAATTTCAGCGACACCTATGCAGCCGTTCCGGAGATACCCTTCCAAACGACCATCCATACATCCAAACATTCGCATTTATAATATTAAATAAGATCAGTGAAACCACGAGTACCTAACGTTGATAAAGATACAAAACGCTGGCTGCCTTTTGGTAAATTTTTATAAGTCACGGTTGAACCTTAAGCATAGTACAATATAATCTTAACATAAATATAATAGAATTATTTTTATCGACTATCAGAAAGGACAGTTTAGTATAATTGTCACGCAAGCGTTACCGAAAATTGTTTAATTTCGAAAGTGGGCATAAAAATATTTGATAAACTTGTTTCATTTTCTGATATTGTCCCAAACATTTATCAAATTGTTTAGTTGTAACTGCCACGTGACATGAAGAAGTAAGAGTGCGTTTTCACTGCGTCGACATAACTAGAAATGTAAAACAAATGAAAATATGTATAACCTTTTTGGTTGAAAAATTCTAATACCTTTTAAATGTGTATACTGTAGATAACTGTAAATTAAGCCACAGGGCCGTTCACCGGCAGCGCTGAGGCCTCCATTGCGACGTAAATCCCTGTATCGTGGCTTGTATTGTTCCCTGATATTTCAATTCTCCTCTCCCTCCCCTCCCTTGTACTCCCTGTTCTGCTCCGATGCTCGCTTTGTTTCCTAATGAGTCCCACGAAATGGAATAGACTCGGCTTTATGTATTGCTTCGTGTCTTTTGTCAAAAAAATGCTCGTTTTAAGATACGATGTTAATGTTTCGAAAACGACTGAATAAAAGTTAAATCGTGTTTCATCTGTTCTTCGTTTTCATGGCCTCGAAAGTGAAAAGGGAAGACCTCATTTCGTTCTTACTTATTTATACATCATGTTACGAATTGCTCATTGAAAATGCCCTAGAATTATTGATTGCTACCGTTGGTTTCTGAGGATAAAATCTGCGGTTTAGATATATCGTTATCCTTGTCATTGTCTTTGACAAAACAGAGATAAGAATGTGTTGAACTCAGAAACCCACGGCTTATGGTTTAAATTTTGTTCGTATTTTAATTTATTACGTTGTAAGTTGTACTTCTGATTATATTACGCTGTGGTTGTATTCGAGTGTCGTTGAGAGTCTATTTAGATTCACTCGACGCTCACTTTCTACTCGTTCACGAATAATTCCTCTATTGTTCTTGTTATTTGCATTTATCGCGTAAATTGCCGCACTCCAAGTTTATTTCTACGTTTAAGTGATAATTATTTAATGTAGCCGTTCCATTTTTATTTTATAATAGTTTCGTGCTGCGATTTCACTTGGATTTATTCTATTTGAATCGTTTCTTAAGATATTATGGTAATCTTACTAATATTATAAATGCGAATGTTTGGATGTATCGATGTTTGTTAGAAGGTATCTCGAGAACGGATCTATGGATCTTGGTAACACTTGGCATATATATAGAATATAGTCTGAATGTTCTACATAGGCCAATTTAGTTTTTCTGTATTCCGTGCGAACGGAGTCGCGGCCTATAAATTTAACTTTTCAAAACCGGCTACAATCTCTACATTAGTGTATTCTACCACAATTACCAACGTGATTATATGAGTAAATAAAATAAAAAATACTTAAGAATGTAAGCAATTATTCTATATGTACAGTATGGTAGGGGAAACCTAGTGTTGTCTTAAAAATATTCAATTTATGAACAGCTTAGAGCTCGAGCTAAACAATTTCTATGGTGCAAAGTAGTGTTGTGTAAAACACAAATTTATGCGTAGATTACTATCGCTGCATTGTACTAGTAGGAGGCACTCTGAGCGGATTGCTTGCAGCTGCTTCCATCTCATGCTAGTTTGCCATGGCATCTCGCCATACCTCATAAGTCTGCTACGATTCATATTTCACATGTTCTTATTAAGGAATGTAATATAAAGCTTTTAGTGATTTTCTTCACTGCTTCGTCTAAAAAATCTTACTTGTATTATGTTCATTGTCTCTAAGCTAAAAAATTGAAGACAATTGTACAACAAAAGTACGCGTTATTTCGATCTGCTGTGTCCACAGTTTATGTTGCTATAATGGTCGTCAAACTTTATTAGGATATGGCACCAAAGGAAGGAGAAGGAGGTTATCAAATCGTCTATATTTTTTTGTTAGATAACAAATGGTGACCGATAATCATAAATTGGTTTCAACTGCGGTGCTTTTTCAATAAGTATTCTCTACTAGTTATAATAAAAAAAACAATAAGGAATCAATCCATTTCCTAACTTAATACACTTAAATAACGTTTCTTAAATTTGTTTATGGTCTGTATTTAATTTGATTTGTATAATTAAGTTCATTGATTTATCAACGCCTTAAACAGCTGTACGGCAGCGGAGCGCGCTAATTGTCGGAGTTCCAAATTAATTTGTATTAGCAGGATAGATTGAGTATTCACTTGTCAAGATTACCTGATTGATTACAGTTTGTCAAACGAGTTGCCATTGTTTAAAACACAAGCTTAAATATCTTAATCGGATTTGACAAATCAAGTTTGTAATTATATAAATTATGGATACAAGATTTATGAACTTAAGTAAAATTAAAATTAAAGCATAATAAACATGTTGCCCGGATCGGATTTAACTGACCGATTATTCAGATACAGGGATTGGACATATCCGAATAGTTTATTAAAATGCCGCATGAAAGAGAAGCTTTGAATGAATAATCTCTAAGGCCACATTTTATACGTTCTTAGGGCTCGCATGCATTGGGCGATAGTCCTTTCGTCAACTGAGTTCCCGCACGGAGCTTGCATATCGTACGATCATTTTTAATAGTGCTTACCCCTTACTGTATAAATATTTAGTTTATCGACTAGTGAATTTAAGCCCTAAGTTAAACAAGATTTTAATTGACGCGTTCATCGATCGATCTTCATTTCCAATTAGAGTCTGTTTTGTTCTCGCTCGGTGCGCTCGATTGCTTTCAAGTTTTTTTTTTATATCGGTAAAAATCGAAGTGCATTTTTCTAGTATAAAAGCTTCTTAATTAAAATTCCCTCCTCCGGGAAGCCTGAGGTCGAAGAAAACTATTTCCCAAGTCGGCGTCGTATTTTCACTTGATAACATCTCGACATGATTATTTATGCGAACATTAGGGGAACTAACCCCATCGATATGCCTCTTTATATTCGATGCCGGTACAATTCAGTAGAAAAGTGCTAATAGATTTTAACTTTTTTTTTAATCTTCAGTATAAGAGTAATAAGTAGAATATTGCCTTCTATTAAATTCCTACATTTTCCTTTTACACTAGTTTGCTAGTTACAAATATGAATATAGTTTTATGAACTATGTATATACGTACATACATACGTCTCTGAATTATTTTGAACAATACGGATTAAAAAATCGACTATTCCATCGAATATTGATTTCCATTTTGATAGTTTTTTATAATTATCTATTTCCTAGTTAGGATGGGAATGTGACGGACGATGGGACGCATAGGAAGGGGAAATTTCTCTTTCAGTGTGTTCCCTCCTCTGTTGTTTAAAGGTAGGCAATGCATCTGCAATTGCATATGCAGCGGTCGCTTCACCATGTCGAATTCAGGCCGCTTGCATGTTTGCCACATAGTAATAATAAAAAATTAAAAGCTAGTTTGCACTTGTGTTTAAACACTTGTGTTCATAACTGTACTGAACCCTAAGAGCTAGATAAGTTTTTCAGTTCATTCGTTAAGTGGGCCGTGAAAGGGCGATTTATGGCATCTTAACGTCGTAGTTGATAGTTGTTTCCCTTTTGAAAGGAAAACCGAAAACAAAACGGTCAAAGGTAATTACAACTATCCAGTTTATGTCACTCTTCTCTAACAAATACCTTGTTATTTAACCTGAGATTTTTGTCGGTTAGTCTCTTCATGTCTACACGGGAAAATTAAAAAAAATAATTGTGTAATTTAATCTTACTAATATTATAAGTGCAAATGTATACTGGGCACAATGGGATAGATGGATGTTTGTTAGAAGGTATCTCCAAAACGGCTGCACGGATTGCATTGAAATTAAGCACAGATGAACATAGTCTAGAAAAATTCATCAATTCTATTTTTTTTAATAATACCGCGCGGACGAAATTGTGGGTAACAGCTAGTTAACAGTAAAAACATTTGTTCCTGTACAAAATTGTTGTCATGACATTCTTGCCACCTTTTGCTATATAACAATACCATTGATGTTAAAATCCTAAGTTATTTGGTAAATAGTCTAATATTTTTAGGATTTGTCATTTGTTGTTAAATAAAAAAAGTAATTGGACAACATTTTCTCTATGAATTGTTTAATAAAAATTCTTTTTATAAAGAATGTTTCATATAAACGTTTACCTCGTGGTACGTAATATATTTAAGACGTACATTTTATGTTATTTAATTTTACTATCTCATGTTTGTATAAATTCCCTACAGCTTTTTTCTCGAGGTAAAACAACATTCAAACTGTTTTTGTTTTTATTCTTGCTTGAATTATTCGCGTGTTTTCAACGAAACATATCTGGTTTTTTTTTTAATTAAAACAGTGAGATTAAAATTACATTCTTTTCTCATATTATTACAAAAAATATTATAAAATGTAAATTATTCGTAAAATGATTTAAAATAGAATTTAATATATATTTCAAAGTTTCCTATCCAAGGATTACCTTGGTAAAGATCTTTAACCAGAGAAACCACTGAAACTATGTTTGAAATACGTTTTTTTTCGTAAAGAAGATATTTTATAAAACTTTAGTAAGAAGTGAACCTACAAACATTAATCGAATATTCTTACTTCTTATCTTACTAATATTATAAATGCGAATATTTGGATGGATGGATGAATGAACGTTTGCTTGAAGCCATTCTAGACATATCTGGAACGGTTTTATGGATCGTGCTGACATTTGGCATGAATGCAGAATAAAGTGTGGAAGGGAGGAACACACGCGGAAGGAATCACGGGCGACAGCTGGTATAGGCATAAATCTCAATTAGTTTTCTTAGTTACGACAGACCCAGGGCTATTTAACTATTATTTTGTGTGATTGAAAACTTTGTATAATATATTCTTATATGTTCAGAGTTACTAGGGTAGCAGGTGTTGCAAGGATATGTATAGTCAAAATATCAATATAATAACGGTATAAACTTAATCTCAAAGCGCGGATCAGATTTATTGCTAAATTATGATTACTGTGAACCGTTGATACATGAGTTCGTTGGCTTGATGCAGCTCAAGGCTTCCAGTTTACGAGCTTTGTTTATGAACCACCCTCCCCTCCCCCGCGACCCCCTCGTTACGCCTCAGGCCGGTAAATTAAACGGAACTGCTCTAAATAGGCATGCTAATTTGCGGCCTCCGTTTTACCTTTTCGGCTTAAAACAGTTTGTTGCGTCGGATGAAATTGATTGCTTTGTGAATAATTATATTTTAGATGACATTAGGAAAAATTAACAAGGAATTTTGAAGCAGTTCCTATAACTGTGTTTTTTAAATAATTTTTAATTGCAAGCGTTGACCAACTATTTCGCTTGGCTCAGGACAGGAAAGGGTTCGCTGAGCTGACGGCCAACCTCCAGTAATGGAGAGGCATTAGAAGAAGGAGAAATATTTTTTAAAGATACTGTAAAAACATCTCACTAATATTATAAATGCGAATGTTAGGATAGATGGATGGATGGTTGGATGTTTGTTTGTAGGTATCTCCAGAAAGGCTCCACGGATATCGATAAAATTTGGCATAAAAATAGAACATAGCCTGGAAGAACACATGGGCTACTAATTATGTTGTTTTTTGATTACGCGCAGACGGAATCGCGGGCGACAGCTATCAGTAAGCAGTAACCTATAAAATCTTTCGTGATTCTTGTAATCAATAAAACGTCACTGAATTTCCTAAGTATTTCGTGATAATAAAATATTATAAACGCAAAGTGTACTATGTGGTCAAGCTTTGCTATTTAGAGTTCCGTTAATGTATACTGCAGAAACACGACTCATAACAATAACAGAGGCACGTGCAGTCCGTCGCTAAAGCCGCACTCAGACTGGATTAGTCTCTCTAGAATTGTCTTCGTAAGGTCTTATCATAATATTGAAATTGTACGTTTCATTTCAACTTTTGTATCCAACACCAGACTATTTCAAAGCTATTAATTTTATAATTAGTGTTCATTGGTTTAATACTAGCTTAGGAACTAACCGTAGGTTTCTGAGGCCAAAATCTTCGTATAGCCCATATCGTTATACCTGTCATTATTTGTGACAAAACAGTGTAATAGTATGTTTTGAACGGCGATTTTGGTCTCAGAAACACAGAAGCTATCTTTAGTGTTGTAAGCCTATTGTTATATTGTACTTTCATGCTTGTTAGTAGGTCAAATAATCCCATCATCTTTCGTTTACTAAGATAATTAAGTTCTGAAAAAAATAAAGTACAAGGAAATTAACATTATAAGTAATTTAACTATTTTTGTGAGACCAAATATATCAATAAAATGTTTAAAATTTTTAGATCGATTTGACCGCAGAATATATGAAATTGTATTTAAAATTTGCTCGAATAAAGTTCATAACTCATTTGCGAGTAAATAAAAATTAATTCAAAATTAACACAATGCACACTCGCGCGGTGGAAATTCGCTTAATTTTTTAAAAACAATTCCACCTTTCCACTGCACCGCTTTTATTTAACTTAGCTGCGCATTTTATAAACTGCGCACTTTCTTTATAATTATGTCATCACGGTAAACTATTATATTATTTTTAAAGCAAAATATAAGGCAGTAATAATACTCACATACGAGTCAATGGCATACAAACAATACATTCAACTAAGCAGTCAACTAATAGTTAATATTTAAAGTCATTCTGTAGTTTATAAACTTATGTTAAAAGCGACTGAAAACTACGGTCTGTGTATGGCGAACGAAAACGGCTGATTGCCAACGTTCACTATTTTAAAATTTTCGATAGCATTGTTTTAATACTCAATACAAATGAGTACAGTCAGCTGCATAAATATGTAAATATTAAAAAAAATTGAAACTTGTGTACGCCTTCGGTTTCGAAAATGCATATTTGTCAATAGCATCTAGTCATACTTGGAAGTATAAGGAGGGATGCCTGTATACATTTTTTTAAAACCAAAGCGTATACAAGTATCCGAGTTTTTTTAATGTATACATATTTATGCAGCTGACTGTACATCATAAGTTTCATCACCGTATAACTTTCATATTCCTACGTGGATATTTATCTTCTTGTTCGTGATTTAACGTTACTCCGCTTCAGAGATTCAGTGGAATAGTCCGGCGGGATTACACTTTAAAGTAACACTAGTGTGAAATACAAAATCTAGCCTTTGCGCTGGTTTAACGGTACAACTGGGGAAGGATTTACGATTTACAATGATAGTTTCCGTTTAGTGGAATTTAAACGCATTGCATTTTTATTCACACAATAGACTGGCTATGTATTAATACGCAAATTAAAAAAAGACGATATTTAATACTTCATTTTAAATAGTTTTTGACTAGGAAGAAATCTAGTATGAGAATGTCATTTAAAACAGGAGGATTGATTATGTATATACAAGTGTCGATATAAAATAATATTAAATTAATATTGCTTCTTTCCTTCCTTTGTGATTACCGCATATAATAGCAAAGACGTCAATGTACATCGAATTAGTGCGTGTAACAGTGTCGGTTGGATTACGCAACGGGCCGTTAAAATGAGAAATCGTTCGAACCGCTCACCGTCTGACCTCAATCCATTTCCTGCCCTTTTATTTACTGATACTAATTTTATACAAGCAGTTTTCATTTAATTGAAACATTTTGTTTGATTTCACGAACTATTACTACTGTATTTTATTTTTTATATTAACCGTTGGTTTGTACAACATATTGTTATCTCTGTTTCGCCAAAGATAACAGGGATTACGGTATGTTTTACGAGCGTCGGTGGCTCAGTGGTCAAGCACTTGACTTACAATCTGCCGGTCCTGGGTTCGAATCCCGCCGTATCCCAATGTGTTTTTCGATTACAACATAAGTACATTTATCCGACGTTCTTACGGTGAAGGGAAACATCATGATGCAACCTGCACATATCTGAGAAGAAATTCAAAGATATGTGTGAAGTCAACCAACCCACCCCAGCGTGGTTGACTATGGCCTAGTCACCCTTTACTTAGGGTAGGCTCCGAGCCCCTCGGTGGGGACGTATGGTGAGCAGATGATGATGACGATATGTTTTATATAGAGGTTTTGGTTTCAGAAATTTTTGATTGTAAGATACTCTTCTAATATAATATTTTTAAACATTATTATTTAATTAGAATCCTTTGGTGCGAATGACGTACTTTCGTTACAAAGTCCAATGTCAGAATGAATAGTGAGGGGACATAAACGTCGACATTTTAGTAAGGCTAGTGTTGCGTCAATACACTGTACCATTTCCGGATTTTCTTCCTGACAATATAGAGAAATATTTTGGACAATGATTTTAGTTATTACTTTAAAGTACTTTAAAAAAAGACACCAATTATGGCATATTAAGAAAGAAGAAAATAACACAAGAGTTAATTGTTTAATTATTTTACATTTACAAATGAAGATAAAACGATGATTCATTCATTCAATTGTAGAGCACAGGTCGGCACTTAAAAATTAAAATTTTAATATAGTCTGCATATCCAATCAGCGATATGAATAAAACGATATCAAGGTTCATTAATAAATCACATTATGTTTTTGCACGTCGACTAATTAAATTGTAAATGAGTTCCAACGTAAGACAAACGTAATTAAACTGGTGGGGGCATTGCCGATCGCATCGCCGGCGTCAAACTCTGGCGACGCCGTAAACTTTTACGTGAACGTTTATCGCCAGCTTTACGTTTGGGCCATGAAAACAGCGATTAAAATCTAAACACTAATGATACACTTAAATATTATTCCACTACTCCTAGGGTATTATAAACATATTAGGTGTATTAATATTATACAAGAAACAGATAGAAGATTGTTTTATTTTATTAACAACTATTCGCCTGTTTCTTGAGATATTTTCCAAAAAGGTAAGACCTAGTACGACAAAGCTTTTATTTAGATGAAATATAACTAAAATAAATTAAGTAGCTAAAATCCATGTTATCATAGAAGTTGGTTGCTTTGTCTTTTTATTATAAATAGCTAGCTGTAGATTTTTAACATAAAAGTAAATAAAATCGCGTAAGTAAGGGCCATACACAGTCAACCCTCATCAATCAATGGCTCTGCGCGCAGACATTGTAAACTGCGCTTAATTTCACTTTGGCTAATTAACTTTTATTATGTGCGAAATTAGGTAAACACACAGACAACAAAATGACACTTTTTATACCTGTTTTTACATAACATAACAAAAATTGACGCTTTGTGGAAAGAAACTATGGATAGAGTAGCTGTCAACCGCGACTCCATCGGCGCGAAAAAGAAAAAAGTAGTCTATGTCTTCTTCCAGACTATGGAACAGATGTAGAACATCTGTTCCAAATTTCAATACGTTGAGCCGTTCCGAAGATACCTTCTAATAAACATCCATCCATCTAAACTTTTGCATTTATAATATTAGTAAGATAAATTTTGTGATGAATGACTTTTCCAAAATATTGTGCCTCGTGCCATTGGTTCTCTACCCCTGATCTATAGTATAACTGCGCGATACATAGTACAAATTACGCAATAGCAGGACACACAAACGACAGGTTATGTACGCACCAAGTATTCTGAACGGTCAAAGCCAACTCTGACAGTTTGCCCACTCGTGTGTATGTACTTGATTACACTTTAACCAGTGAACAAGATAGATGTTATGATATACAATTAACGATAACAATACCGGTGTGTATATAAAATATTTACATACGAGTATAAGAGCATAAAAATGTCACATTATTTAGTGAAATTCGCGTCGGTGGCTCTAATGTTAAAAACACTTGACTTGTAATCTGCACGTCCTGGGTTCGAATACCGCCATGTACCAATGTGTTTTTCGATTTATATATGTACTTTTATCCGACGTTCTTACGGTAAAGGAAAACATAGTTGACTATGTTCTAGTCACCTCTAACTTAGGGTAGGCCCCTCAATGGGAACGTATAGTGAGTTGATGATGATGATAATGATGACGATGATGATGATCATTTAGTAAAATTATAATGGCAACACCATAAAATATACAAATTGTACGTTAACTCATTTTTAGGTTTAGTTTTGCATGATTACATTTTCATTATTTTACAAGCAAACCACAAAACTCCACAAGCCTAGTAGCTAAGTAAGTTTTATTTGGTGAATTCCCGCGTAATTAAAAAAAATGAGCCTTATTTAACTTCAAGTGATGCTTCTATATTCTCCGATAAAATACAACATTGATAAATTTACGAATGTATGTAAAAAAAACTATTACGTAGTATGCGAAAGAAAAGTTTGTTTACAATCACAACCCTGTATGATGCAGTAGACAATACCCACATCAAAAGGTAGACTTTAATTACAAAAATTGCCCGGAGCACGGTAATATTCATTCCAGTGGCTTTGTGCCCACTTGTGTTCGCGACTGTCCGTTTGTGTCTGGCTTGATACAATGTTATATTTTAGCGGCGAAATGACTCGTATAAAATTTTGTTAACAGGCTTTGTAATTCGTTGGGGTTAGAACGAATGTAGCTAGTTAATATAACACAAAAGTAATATAATAGATATTTGGAAGGAATATATTCAACAACACAACACAATAGCTAATGGTGGAAAATGCTTTTTTTTAATAATAAATTATTTAACTAATTTTTGAAAAAGATAAATTTTATCTACAACGAATTTGTTTAGTTATATTATATTTTGTTATTTTGCTATAATTAAATTAGCTCTATGTTGGCGGAGTTAAATTGGACTTTGGCACCTAGCTTGTTAATTGTTTTAAAATGTTAACCGTAGCACCTGCAACTGCGATCAACTAGAACTCTCCCGTCTAAACAGTTACGTTTCCAGTTTCCGTATAGTTCTGTTAGTCCAGCTAACTAGTTAGCTATAAGTACCGAGAAGAATTTAATTAACTTTTTTCATTTCAAATTTTAGTATGACAGGACGACTGAGCTCAATACATTTTTAATCAACTATAAGTGAACTAAGACTATCTTTCTGTTTTTTTTCTGCTCTTATGAAACCTATTCCTTATATTAATTTATTGGACACACTTCATTAGGGGCGCAGCAGTGCCCTTGCCGTGGCTAGTACAGAGTAATTTATTTATTTATTTATTTGGTTCGTCAACAAAAGTACATGTGTTCTTATGTACATTTTTGGCACTATTACAAAAGGTTTCAGGAAACATGTAATTTCACTTACAGACAAACACAACATGTATAAAGTATTGGTTCATAAACAATAAAAAATAGAACAAAAGAGTATGAAAATAGAGTAAATTACAAACAATATTAAACTAAAAAATCTGAATTTAATGAAATAGTATTTAAACGAATTGTAAATTAAACCACAATTAAAAGCGTGTATACAACAATATACATACTTTCGCAAAATAAGAAACAGAATGTTAGACGTCTGCGACTTCACTAGGATTCAACACACCAACTATTTTTGATTTGATGTAATAGCAATTCCGGCATATCATGTATCAAAATGTGTCAACTATAAATTACTTCATCACACGTTTAAACAAACTGTAAATGAATGCAAACACTCTGAATGAGTTTGCCCATAGAGTTTGATCGTTGGAACATGCGGTCTCAACTAGAAGTGCCAACTAGTGTAAAACCAACTCTTAACTTCTGGAAGTGCCGAGCGCATGATGGTTGCTAATAACCGCGCCGACACTAACGAGCTGAGAACATGAGCGTACTTAGTCACTACAGAGTGTAACATACGTGACAAATTGTAAGTTTTTCAGAACACAGTACTAATAAAGAAGAGTACGAAGTTTTATCACCCTTCTGTCTTTCTTTAGCTTTCCAGATCAGTAGTCAATATCTACAATTGGAATAGGATTGTTGTAGTTAGTGACTGGAAAAATATATAAAATAATGAAACAAGAGACAGTCAAATCTTTTTTCTATTCCTTATTTTATGGCATAGAAAATTGTCTGAAAAGTTTTTAGAATTGTAATTGGTGACTTCTTTGGTTTGTAATAGGATTATTATAGAAAAAGGAACAACGAAAATGTATGCCATGCCACAAAAGGGGTGCAATACAATGTGTATTACATTGGAAACTTAGCTAATGAAACTTTTGACTATGAATTTTCGTGTATCTGAGGAAAATGTAGAATAGCTTCTCGTAGCTATACGCGTAGGTACACAAAGGCAGCAAAATGAATGTTACCAAGCCCCCGGCAGTTTTTGTAATTAAAGTGCGCCTTTTGATACCCGTTATTGTTCGTGGCATGGTCCTGGATTGATGAACTTTACAATGCTGTTAATATGCACGAAATCGACATAGGAAGTTAATATTTGCTATTATCCAAAAAATTACTAGTATTATAAATGCAAATTTTTAGGTGGATGGATGTTTTTTTAGAAGGTATCTCCAGAACGGTATGGATCTCGCTGAAATTTGTCATAGATAGTCTGGAAGAACGCATGGGCTATAAATTTATATTTTTTTTCAGAACATAAGTTTCTTTTTAATGCAAAATAAGAATTGTAAGAGGTTGAGAGGGTAGGTTGGATACAAATATCTTAATTTAGATCTAGAACATTCTATCTTATATGATTTATTTATCGAACTAAGAATTGACTACGTCTGTTCTGTTTGATTTATTCTCTTGTTTTTCTTTCAATATATTATTACAAAGCTGAGCTGCAGCCCGGCTTCGACGTCGCTCTGAAATTGCCAACGTCAGGAGCAGACAGCGCGGAGAGTCGTCAATCTTGATCAGTCTGAACTTGTTCCCCTTTTCTTATGCCCTGATTGTCTTCGTCTATTATGTACCTTTGAAGCCTGCCTTTATCATTTATTAGGTTAAATTATTATTGTTTTGATTTTTATTTACTTTACAATTTTTTTATTTTGTTTTTAACGGATGCGTGGTTTGGTTTGAAAGCAGTATTTGTGATTTGTTTTTTCCCGAATTAGGTTTACCTACTGTGTTTTTCGTTCTGAAATTGCTTATTAATTAAATGATAGTGCTCAATACAATTTAAGTAGCCAGTACCTTTTCTAAAATTGTGTAAAAATATTTAGAAATGAAGTTACAAGATTTTGACAGTCCATTTTGTCTGATGAAAAGACTTTGCCTTCTGTAAAAACATTAATGATAAAACAGACATTTTTTACATTTCTATAGAATTTGTGTACTTTTATAGCGTACCCTAAGCCATTAAACATGCATTATTAACTTTTATCTTATCTTTGTATTTGAAGGAAGATCCAACCTAAGGTGAGCTCATGAGGATTTATCTGGTAACACATTTAAAGATAATAGCATTTTCCTTAGTGATAAACCAATGGTCCCTCCATACATAATGCATAGGCCGTTGTTTACTACCGATGTTTAAAGAGAAAATTTTGCTTTCTTTCAAAAGGCATTCGATAGACGACGATGATGAGACATGGTATTTCCAAACCAATACGACTTAGCGTCCTTCAAGAAGCGAGAATACCTTTACCTTAAAGACGCATCTGCAGTTCCTCTGGTGTTGCAGATGTCATGCGTGTCGTTGATCACCTCGGTCCTCGCATCACGTTTGTCCCTTTCTCTGATACAAAAGACAACCTTCTTTGTAATTCTTTTGTTAAGCTTCAAATTCACATTGGTATTTATTTATTATATTAGATATATTACAATCAATTAGATGAAATGAATTTTGTGATCAGTCGTGTGTCTAAAATTATATGGTTTCCCGTCCTTGGCGTATGCTCTTGTCTTGCTTGACAGAACTTCTGTTACATACATAATTGTACGGTTTTTTTACAAAATTTTTAAACAGTATACTCTATTTTATAAGAGGTTGAAAGGATGAAAATATATTATTGTAGTTTTTACAGTGAAAAATATTAAGATAGTATAAAGCGGACTGTGAAGAGAGGCTATTTCCTATATGTCATGGCGACTGGACTCGCGCATGTGACTCAATGCAAAAGGCAACAAAGCCTTGGAGCGGACGTCGGGCACGCTCCGACAGTCACCCAATGAATAACTGCGGTTTTGTTTGTCCTTTCACACATGTTTTAAACATTGATACAATTTTGTTACTAAATAATTTGTACAGTACCATCCAAACTTTATAGTTCTGAAGCTATGCAATTTTATAAATCCACTAAACATAAATGTATGCGGTGACTAGAAACCTAAAGTTTGAATCTTGTAATACTGTAAGTATATTGTGCTTTTAAATATGGGGTAAAAGAAAGAAAGAAAAAAGTATGCGATCGAAGTATATTCCTCAAAAATTTTAGTTTTTATTCTAAGTGTCATGATTTAGGTCGAGATTACAAGAGTAGGAAGTAGGTCGTATGCCAAGACGAACCGTGCCTTTAACAGCCAAGGTTCAATAGGCAGTGTGCCAGAATGTCTCACAGCTTTGTATGCGACGATTTCTGAATAAATGGGGAACTAAGCAATGGGAAAAGGACAAATACGTTGATAGTATTAATTTGTGTCTTTCTTGGGAATATTTTCTCAATTATTTCTTTAAATTTAAACATTAAAAGAGATCAAGGAAATTACACTTTTTACATAGTATAGAGATCAAGAGAATTGCAATTTTAGGATTAAAAAAGGACAAAATTTTCACAAATTTCATTATTTGTAAGTTTGTGTAGACGTCATCTCTGGCCTTATGACACTCATGTGGGGTTTAACCTTATTGTTTAAGCTTTATTTTTACGTCCGGCCGCCTGTCTGTTGACAACCTTACCCTTAATAACCATTATGTAACGTATTAATGTATATTTTGGACGCAGTTTCGACATACAGAGATATAAGAAAAACAAATAGTTTTTCTGTACTCACGTCTGATTTGTACGCGATCGTTAGTGTGCGGTTGTTAGTCGCTTTGTGTCCTAATGATACACGTTCTAGTTTTTATATAGCCTATATCCCTGATTACTTTTACTGACGAGAATGTTCTTTTTGTTTCAACTGTTGTTAGATACGATGGCTCTAACGTAAACTATTTTGTATACATTAAAATGTAGCTTAAGATTCAAGTTATAGATCAAGTTACAGCATGGCAAAGTCGTAAAGCAAAGTTTATTTACTGAAAGGATATTTGCAGCCAAACTATTTGGCTAGAAGCCCGGCAACTGTTCCTTACGTCTTGGTATACCTGCATTGTTCAATATCTCAATATGCTCTAACAATAAGTGTTACAATAAAGATTAAATCAATATTTATACTATAAAGAGGAAAGATAAGATTATTTCTTTGCTTTGAAAAGACGTAAGGGAGCGTCGGTGGCTCAGTGGTCAAGCACTTGACTTTCAATCTGCAAGTCCTGGGTTCGAATTCCGCCATGTACCAACGTGTTTTCGATTTCCGATTTACATATGCACATTTATCCGACGTTCTTACGTTGAAGGAAAACATCGTGAAGCAACCTGCACGTATATGAGAAGAAATTCAAAGATATGTGTGAAGTCAATCCGCACTTGGCCAGCGTGGTTGACTATGACCTAATCACCCTGAACTTAGGCTCCGAACCCCTCGGTGGGGACGTATAGTTGCTGATGATGATGAAAAGGCTTCAGAAATACTGAACCGTTTTGAAAAATTCTTTCACAATTCGCCAGCTATACTGTTCCTAAGTGAGATAGGCTAAATCTACTACTAGATTTATTTAATTTTGCGCAGACCAAGTTGCGGGAAACTGTTAGTAATACTTAAAAACATGGATTTAAAAAGTTTTAAAAGGCTTTGAATAGTAGATTTTTTAACGTTCATTTCTTGATTAATTTTTAAATCGTAAATGTATTCGGGTTTTAGAATTAATTTTAAAGGGAGGATATATTCCACTTCACAGAATTCTTTGAGTGTATGTCAGAGAAAAATAGTTGTTTATTTAGTCGAGGTCAAAACGTTTCTATTTGGGTAGAGCTACACGTCCGTAGCGACGCGTCATTAGGGCGGCGGCGGCGGCTACGTTTGTCAATTTGCTTAAGCCGTGCACCTGACTGCAACTGACCCAATTCTCGCGGGGACCAATTACTGAGTTGAATTAGATGCGCTTTAACGCTGAGAATTATTGTCTGTGTTTCCATTTATTTGTTTTCACTGCTTATTTTTTTGATTTTTTTTAACGACAAATCGTTCGGCTTCTACGTAAACTGCCTGATGCGTAAAAATAAACTTTATTAAAAAAAACATTTTTAAACGCGCGTACACAGCTGTCATAAAAAACAGTCGCACCACTCCTCCGACAATATTACTCGTCATCGTATTAAACCGATCGTTCGGTTGAACTATACATGATTATGAGAATACGGAAAAATAAACCCATTGTGATAATAATTTGATAAAGGTTTAAAAGGCACTTTCGTCCCTATACTTTAAAAAAAAACTTCTAGACTATTTTATGAAAATTCATATAATATTATCATTAAAAAATATACGAAGTTATCTTCAACAGCTAACGATATAAATATTCTAAAATGATACGGAAAATAAAACGCCTAAACCTCTGTAAACAAAGATAACGACTGAAGATAAAAAAATCTACAATGACATAGACGCGCCCTGAAAAAGGGTTGACCCCAATTTAAGGGCCTGCCCAGATAGCGCGCCTGATAACATTAATCAAGGCACATAACTCTTGAGGCCCGAGCAGTGGACAATTTTCTGGTCAGAGCCCTTTTAATTTGCCGCCCCTTGAAGTAATTTTTCACTTCAACTGAGATATGATAAACATTTGATTATCCCTCATGGAGCCTGGCCTTAATAAAAAGGATAATATTTTATTTAAAACATGTATTCAACTACTTTATAGTTGTTATATGAAGCGTAGTTTTATTCAATTATTTTATTTATAACATAAGGGGGCAAATGATAAGCGGGAACACTAAGGTGTTCATCCACGCCCATGGACATCTGCAATACCAGAGGAACGGCAGATGCGTTGCCGGCCTTTGAAAAGATGATACGCTCGCTTCTTGACCCTAAGTCGTAGCGGTTTGGACATACCACCGAGGGCAGACCAATATACAACGCGGCTGTGCGTGGCAGATAGTTTCGCGAAAACTGCAATTATATAATTGGAGTATTATTTTAGTAAAAAGATGTGGTTTTATTAAACAACATTTCGCTTACATTTAATATGAATGAATATATTCCCAATGATTTATTTGACATAATTAAATAAACACAATAAGAGTCCAGGTATAATTCATGTCTGAAAATAGTGCCATTCGACAAGAGAATGTAAGCTTACTTGTTATGAATAGCGAGTGGAGATCAAAGCGGACTCGACTCTAATTAAGCAATAATTTATACGTGTGCGATTTCGTTCCGTATGTTTTGCCAAAGTGATCGCGGAAATCGTTGGCGAAGTGTTTCAGATATTATATTTCATATAAAACAATAAGTAGCCGTTTTATGCTGCTAGTTATACAAAGGCTTCAGGATTCCTCCAATTATCGTTTAAAAAACAGATCTATGTTTTTGTTTTTTTCTTTAATTAATTATATTTAGATGTATTATGATGTATTACATCGTAGTAGAATCGACTTAATTTTACAAGTCTCCTAACAAACAGCCAGATATACCTAAGTACAATTTCTAAGCCTTTAACTATAAGTCTTCTGCACAATATATTCACGATAAATTCAAGTGTCCATAAGTAAGGCATACGAAATGTTAATACTCTACTTTCCTATAACCTCCCTGATTTTACAATACATAAAATTATCGTTATTAGACTTATTATATTTTTTAATACGCTAAAGTTATAGGAGACCTGATTTAATATTAGAAATTATTCTATAGTATTTTTAGCGCATTAAAAAGGAACGTATAACCTTCCCCAGTATAACAATGCAGATGACATTTACGTGGATTTCGCGACCTTTCTACTAATTGGTACTCAGAATTAGGTCGTGTGCACACTGAAGTCTTTGCAGGGACAATGCCTCACTGCTCTATGTGCTTATTGTTGAAACCTATTATACTCTAAAAAGCAATTTCCCCTTTAGTAAATGTTATAAGTTAGCTAGATTTTGCGCAAACCTTTGGTTCTTTTAACTGTTTTTTTTAACTATTCTCTTACAAAAAAAAAAAAACAATTTTATATTTTTATATTTTATAGATACTTGAGCAATGAACATCTACATTTAGTTTGTTACAAAACAAATTGATTCTCGAATGTTAATTAGAGTTAATAATAAAATAAGTATATCTCTATATCTTAATCTTTCTTCTCGTGTTTCCATTAATCTTGTGTCACGTATTAATATGTATATCAAAATTATGTTCCATCGTAATTAAACGAGAGTAGTTGGAAGATCAAAGACGCGTCAAATCGAATCCAACGTTACGCTCGCGAAACCAATTTTGGATTAGGCTTAATTAAATGTGAATTTATATGACTGCTTGTTAATTTTAATTATCTACAAACTTACGGATTATTATTTTCTATAAATTTAATGGAAAGAAGCAATAATGTTATTTATATTCCGTTCAAATAATTGACTGCGAACTCTTTTTATAGCGATCCTCCCATCCTCCTATTCTTACATCGATAAATTTAAAGCAAATGGGTTAAATGTTTAACACATTCACTGCCACTGATTGGCCTCGCGAGTAGTAGAAGAAATGGCAGTGGCATGAAATTTGTTAATAAAACATAAGCAAAAATGGACCAAGATATAGATAATATAAGATAACGTATGGATATATTTGTATTGATGTTTCCAATTAGAATTAAAAACAAAAAGATGCTCCGAAAGTATATAGAGAATTCATGTGATTTATAAATAAAAGGTAACATTTAATATCGGAATATAACTTAATATCAACAGAAGTCGGCTAAGTGCTACTTATTTTGACGCTAAGTTGTATCCGAGTCGAATATATCGTGAAGTTGCCGAATGAATCAACTTCTACTTATAAGATTTCCGATAAGTGATGGCAATTTATTCGTATGATTTATGATTTAACACGTTCAATGCTTCTAGGAATTTCACATATTAAAGTAAACTAGTAAGGTAAGTCGGTGGCACTGAAAGTGTTTGAAAACAATAATTTTATTTTTCATAATCTCAATTGACAATTACCTTTCGCTATGAATAGTAGTTACGAATTGCAGACCATAGGCTTATGGTATATTAATAGTTATTTATCACACTAGCTGTCGCCCGCGACCCCGTCGTCGCGGAATTAAATTAAAGACATAATTAGTAACCGATGTGTTCTACTAGTAACTAGACTATGTTCTATATGTATGGCAAATTACATCGAGATCGGTTTAGCTGTTCTGGAGATACCTTCAAACAAACATCCATCCATCTAAACCAGTGGTTCCCAAACTAATTTTGTCTACTGCCCACTTTGAGAATAAATTTTTTTTAGCCCCTCATATTTTCACATATTTAAAAACCATTATAACTTCAAATTAAATTAATTAACTATATATGTATATTAACGGAGAATTCTAAATTCTTTTACTATAACCCGCAACTTTCTCAAGTTGCGGGTTATCGTAAAGCAGCGTCCATGAGGGGGCGTTATCGCCCACTTTGGGAAAGACTGGTCTAAACATTCGCTTTAATATTAGTAATATTTATTAGTTGTATTAAAATTAATTTCAAAATTTTACTCTCATTTACATCTTAGAAATCAACTAACATTACACGTTAAAGTTTCTCAAGTTAAGCACAAAACTTTTTAATTATAAGAAACCGTATACATTTAGCCTAACGGAACTTTTGCCTTGAACTAACATAATATTAGAGTTAGTGCCTGTTAACAAACTTTTGTATTAATTTCATAACGTTAACTTTATAAAGTAAACTTAATTAATTTGCCTTGATTTTCCACAGACGAAATACTTGTACAAAAACATATCTGATATCCCTTTTACTCCCTTTGAATAAGTAGAGATAACAATATGTACTATTAGGGATTCTGGCGGTATTTAGATTGGTGAGTGGTACACGAATTATTGCTTTTTAATATGGTGACTTATAGGCCTGGCTAGTTTGTCTCGATGCAAGGAAGAAGGCAATTCTTCTGTAATTTAAACACTGCGAAAGGTCTTGATTGTACAGGTGTTTAGGTGGTGGTTTAAACAAAATGCTTTACTTAAATGTGACATCTACCAGTTAACTTTTATTATATTAATTTTGAAACCCACAATTTTCTAGAACTTTGTTTATGTAGAGACAAAGGTAAAAGTAGTTAGAAACATTATTACGTATAAAAGTTTATTAAAATCTGATAGATTTTTTGAGATACTTGAACGATATGATAACGACATATAATTTTGTTTATGAACAAAAATTATTTTCGAAATTCAAAATAATATGTCCGAAACCTGTGCTGCCGCTTAATATTTTAAAAAGAAAATTCGTAACCTATAATGAAAAAAAAATTGCATAGTTTTTATCTTGCTTCGGTTACTCTTCGAAGTCGCTAGTTGTAATATAAATTAATTATTTTCCTTGGTAATATTTGTGAGAGGAGCATCTCGCGGTAATGAAATTGCATCATTTATCGCAACTCTCATTTATTAGCTGCGCCGAGTACAGCGGGCTTAGCTTTATAACCATATTTGAATATTAAAATTGTGTTTTAATAAAATTAACGTCGTTTTATGAACGGATTTAGTACTAGTTATGTAAGTTTTATGAATTTTTCTGCGTTTAATTTTTATTTTGAACCTGAAAGTGAGCAATTTGTTTAAGATGTTGAAGTAATACTTCTTATAGTGCCATGTGATCACTAAAGCAACTTGAACCCTGGACACCGCGACTGTGAAATGCAAACGGGTACTCTTTCCGAACCAGTGGCGTAGGTTCTTAAGCAAGAATGTTCGTATTCGACCTACACTTCGATTTCCTTGTACGATGAGCTTCACCAGTTCGTATTTTTTGTTCCGTATTATGTAGCCTAGGTACTCTAGCTTAAAAAGTGATTAAAAACTTTTAATTTGCCTCTATTTTAATGTCTAGGAATAAATAATCAGTGTTAAGTCATCCTAAAACGCAAATTAATCTCTCTCCAGCAACTTATATAGGTCAAATTAGTATCTTAAATATAAAATTTTCGTGTCACAATTTTCGTTCGCATATTCCTCCGAAACGGCTTGACCGATTCTGATGAAACTTTGTGAGCATATTGGGTAGGTCTGAGAATCGGTCAACATCTATTTTTCATCCCCCTAAATGTTAAGGGTAGTCCACCCATATATTTTTATTTTTATTTTTTAAACAAACACGGACGGGCGGAGTCGCGCGCGACAGCTGGTTTTAATATGAAATGTAATGAGCTTGAAGACAAAATTAATTTGACGTCTCATAGATGTCTGCGGTGCAACATTTCTTTGATTAGTAATGAAAGTAAAATCTAATCATTTGGACCATTACACATCTTTGTCTCTGCAGACGTTCGATGTCTGAGTTCAAAAAGGTTCAGAATTACTAATCATACTAATGTCATCTGATACACTTCGTTTGATGCAGGTTCGACACCTAAAGATATTATTTTCATTACTTATTTGATTAGTTTATTTGTAAAATTATGTATTAAAAATATTTTCCATTTATATTATTGATGTTAAATAAACATATTTTATTCTAGCTAAACAGTAACTTAATCATTGTCTAAAACTGGACAATATATATGTATAATTCTCGTGTGACAATGTTTACAATACTCCTCTGAAATGACTTGACCGATTTTAATAACATTTTATGTGTGTATTCAGTAGGTCTAAGAATCGGTTACTATCTTTTTTTAATCCCGAGCGGAGGAAGTCACGGGCGACAGCTAGTAATACCTGTATTTGATTTCATTCATAATTAAAGAAGAATCAAAAAACGTTCTTATTACTTTGTCACATCACATATTTATAGAAGCCAGTCGTGTCGCGGACCAATCGTATCGGCCTTTATTCATTTTCGCGTCTGTGTGCTAGAGGCCTAACATTCTGTTTTTCCTTTCATTTTCCTCGTTTTCTCGCGACAAATTATTTTGCTTCCCACTTGACCCTTGTTACTCAATAATCTTCTTACTGTTGCGCTTAATATAAAAACAGATAAAGCTTTTCCTGTGTCACTTTTAGCTCCGTTCAATTAACGTTTATTACGTAATCTGGAATAAATTAGAAATTCACTTTATGTATGTATTTTTATATAAAATGAAATAAATCTGAGAAAAGATGGAACTAAGAAGGTTAAGGTTACATGATTGTAAAAAAAAATAAGATTTCTCGGAAAGGACTTTCGAAGATAACGAATGTTCTTTTAAAACATTTTTACTGTCTGTTAAATGTTTTATTATTTTATAAGATATTAAAACGCATTTAAATATACATATTCTTGAAATTACAAATATATCATCAAATTAATTCGGTCAAAGGAAACGGGTTCCATATTCCCGTCTACAACATTTCCGGGACGATCTTAACTCGAAACTTGATTCACTTTGAAACCCGTCCAAAATTTCACACAAGCTAATTGACTCACCTTTCCTAATACCACATCGACGTGTCGACTAATACCTATTTATTTCTTTTTCAGCGCTCAAAATACCACGAGCAGAGGTGCATTAAACTGTGAAAAACATCAGACGCATTCAAGATGGCGGATCGAATGGCGAATCGACTCACGCGTCATTGCGAAGAGCGCCATCTGTTTGCGGCGCTGGACAATCGCTTCCGCGGTTTACGTTATTTTAAATAGTCATTTGCGTGTTGACTTTCGTGTTGTGATGTGATGTTGTTTAGTGTTAAGTGTTGTGTTGTGTTAATTGTGAATAATGTCGGAGGAGCGGTCGCGGCGGTTGTCGCAGATATTCGACCCGCTGTCTCGGTTCACGGACATAAGCGGGGCAGGCCACTCAGCCAGCACGCCGAACAGCCCACGGCTATTGCCGCGCCGCTCTAGAGAGCCGCCGCCTCCACCGCCTAGGTAAGCAATTATTTGAGTATTTTTATGTATAAAGAAGACAATTAAATATTTACAAAAAATGTTGTAAGGTAGTTCAAAAATATTAATGAATTTCTTCATAGCGTTCAGGCGCACGTCTTGCTAGCTTTTTTATCTCTACCCTCAACACGTCGATGTCTCATGCAGCGCGATGAAGCAGCTTATCTTGAACGCGTGAACTAAAACAAGATTTTTCTTAGTAACGTCCTCATCAACATTCACAATCGTATCATACCAATCAAGTTTATATGATATGAAATTATCTTGCTGCTCTGTGACGAGAAGGCGTTGAATATGAGCGTAATATATGCGGCTCGCTGATTGCATAATATCAGTTCGCTTATGAACGCAAGCAGTTCCATTATGCCTGATGCACACTGGTGCAGAGCAGTATACATTGCAGCACTGCTACCCACTGAACAGACACTGGTGTCAAAACAGTATTGTTCTGTCTTAGTATATGAGTTCTATCGATAGCAGTACTGGGGTGTCTACAGCTGTCTCACTCTCTGCCCTCGTGTGAAACTAGTAGAGGCGTTTAATGTAGCTCCGCTATTCTGTATGCCCTACGTCATCGCAATTCGCCCCTTGTGTGCACAGCTCTCTAACTTGCATATTGCGGGAATCATAATCGCATACTGTGCCTTATTAATATAAGCTGAAATACAGGGAACTTGCATTGCTGGTTTTGGTGAATGACATTGTCAATTTTATTACATTGTCTGGAAGTAATTCAAATGTTGGGAATTTTTATGTTTTACAATTGGAGCTCTACACTTAAGTTTTAACTGAACAGCCAGACTGTTCAGTTAAATCTTAATAGTTTAACTGTACAGTTTTCATTTTTCTTATACGTTTGTACACTTGTTTTACTTGAGTCGATAACGATAGATTTTATTTACATTTAAATAAAATTTTACTGTAAAATGTAGACACAATCGATCCCAAAATGATTTAATCACAAATTAAAATAATAGCATCATTTGTTTGTTCTCTCATTTGTAAAAATCTATTAACGCACGCGTTCATTATTTGTCCTGTCTGAATTAAATTCATTCCGCTATGCAAACGATTGAATATAAATCGTAAATAGGCTTGTATTCGTCAGATTAATTCTTATGTTGGGGATCGTGTTCACTGGGGTTCGAACTATGGATTTAAATGTGGTCTATTTTAGACTCCTTGTTTGTAGATGAATAATTAATACGTTGGAATGCAATAGACATTTGTGTAGTAAAGATTGTTCTTAGGACTCGAAGTATCGAAGATACAGTTTTTTTTTATATCATAAGGTGCCAAACGAGCGAGCGGCCACCTGAAATCGCTGAAATAGCGAACTGACCGTTGCCCATAGATATACGCAATTGCATATGCGTTGCCTACCTTTAATCAACGGAGGAGAGGATGCACAGAAAGAAAATATTTTCCCTTACCATGCATCCTCTCATCCGGAAAGTCCACTTCCACTTCCCATCCTTTCCTTAAAAGAAAAAGGTGGGAGAGGAAAGAGGACTAAATTAGGCCTCCGGGACGCACACTCATCAGACGAAACGCGGAATTGCTTCCACTTGACGCCTGTCTTCTGTGTGGTTGTGGTATTTCACCGGGCGAGCCGGGCCAATTCGTGCGAAGATGTTAAAGCGGGCTCTACTAAGTATGTGATTAATCTATTTATTTTATTTTCACAACATTAATGCACCTATAAGTGTTTTAAATCTTTACATAAAATTAATGACTCCTATAAAAAACGAAGTTTTCCCGATTTTTTGTTAAATGTAAATTAAATGTGATATTTAATTTTCATTGATGTCCATTGTTTGTGGTTTACTATTATTGCCGAATCGATATTTTTTTTCGATAAAGCAATATGTAATGCGTTATTTATATTATTTTCTCCATCCAATATTCGACTTTAAGATCTCTTTTGTATATCATGATTGCATATCTTAGTTGTTTCATAGCAAATACTTCTTAAGTAACCGTTCTCTTTATAATATTCATATGGGCTATTGAGTTTTGGTCTATTTAATTCAATATAAGCTTTATTACGGTTTTTAATGGACTGTACCAACATTCCGAAAGAAAAATTCCGGCGGTTTACGGCTTTATCCGGCAAAATCTTGTAACTACCGCAACTTTTACAAATCAAGACAATTCGAATAGTCGAAGTATGTCTCCTACAAATATAATTCGGAAGATAAATCTTTCGTCGTTGGAATTTATTATCAGATGTTCGGATGAGTCTGGCCGGAATATTTGGAATAAATTTAAAAAGCAAAGCTAGATAATCTGTATTTTTTATTGTATATTCCAATAACGTTATTCGGGAAATCTAGTTTTGAATAGTTCGTAATCTATTTAAGAAATCTATTTTTGATATAGACAACAAAAATTCCTTTTTTATTTTTTTAGTTTTATATTTAACTAATATTATATTCTCTATTGCTGTTAGCTTGCCATCAGTTCGTTGACCTCAAGATACCGTATCGTAAAAAATCTTAGTAGCGAATTGATTAATACGTAATGTTTTTATTCATGAGAAAATCTCGGTAGAGTTGCTGTTTGAGATTCCTATCGTTCATTCTATATCTTTGTAAATATGTGCAGTTACTACTTGCCTTATTTTTTATTTATATCATAGCATAGTTGGTTCAACTAGATCAATCATTATTTCTTGTGTCTTTTTAAGATTACGTCTCGTCTTCATCCAGTGATTTCAGCTACTTCTCTCTTCTTTTCATGTGTTGGTTTGATGTAGGTATTGATTCGTATCCCTTCGAGTGTTGTGCGGAGATTTCCAATCATACTGATTGTTTTATTAATAATCTTAATTGTTCAATATAAATATATATTTTACAGACCATTTGGCCATTCCTCACACTTGGATCCTCTGGAGTTTGAGCTGGCGGCGGCTGATTTCGGCGGTGTTAACTGGCAAGAGAGGTGTCTGGAGCTGCAATTGGAGTTGCACCGGAGTCGCCATCAGGCTACCAGAGTTCGCGACATGCTAAGAGATAAGGTATGTTCTCTTTTTGTTTGTATACAGGATGATTCACTTTACAGTCAAAGAAAATCTGGAATGAAACATGAAGATTTTAATTTATTTAAAAGAGTATTGCTTTTGTAAAATAATTTTTAGTTACAACTTTTATTTCATCAAATACATTTAAAAGTGACAGCATACAAAGTGTGCTTAATATTTCTTGTTAATACGTTGATAAAAACATAAGCCTTATTATGGCCGTTTTAATGCACCGCCACTGCTTCACCAACACTATATTTAAAATGCTAAATAAGTTGAACGTCAAGTTGATACTTAGCTTTGAAAGCTTTTGCTTTAAAACTGTGCCATTTTATAATCTCGTTTTAAAATTATTTTTAATTGAGCAAAAGATAAATATTTGTAGTTGTTTTTAATTAAATTCTTAAGTTATCTTTGTGGTGGTGAAAAAATATTTAAATAATGGTTTTAAATACATTGCAAATTATGCGTATAAAAGTTTACTTTCTAAAACAGGAAACTGGAACTGGTTCTTGTTTATTTCGGTGATTTCTATAAGTTTTTGACTTTATAAGACAATCATTACAGTCAAAGAATTAAATTCCCTCCCCACTTATGATCAACTAGCTGTCCCCCGCGACTCCGTCCGCGCGGAATTAAAAAGAAAACTTAATTAATTGCCTATGTGCTCGTCCAGACTATGTTCTACATGTTGACACATTTTATTACACATACATTTTATTTATATATAGTGATCAGAATATTTCTTTCAAACATATTTTTTGAGTAACTTAAACCGTTTATGCCGCGCACGCAACGAAAGTCCGCAAATGTGAATACATTTCCCTGTTTTTGCAACATTTCTCACTGACGCTTCGCTCCTATTGGTCGCAGCGTAATGTTATATAGCCTAAAGGCTTCTTCTATAAATGGACTATCCAACAAAAGAAGAATTTTTCAAATCGGACCAGAAGTTCCTGAGATTAGCGCGTTTAAACAAACAAACTCTTCCGCTTTATCTTATAGCTTCCGCTTTATTAATATAGATATCATATTATTACTGTTAGTGATATAGTAGATTTTTTAGAACTTAAAAGCGTTTGCACAGAAACTCTAAAACTCACAGTTCGAAGTACCAAAGTTCTTCGGAGTGTCGGCAACGGAGCGGAATTAAACTCTGAGTTGGCCGTGAGATCGTCATCTGTTCTTTATAGCCGTGAGATTTCATTTACGTAGACATTATTCATGTTGACGGTAAGTTTTTGCGTCGTTAGTAGGAAAGAGTTTTTGATTGATGCCTTGATATATTTGTCATTATAATTTCGAAATAAGTCAATTGCAAATATATATAGTATGACTAACTGTCGCCCGCGACTCCGTCCGCGCGGAATAAAAAAAAGTTAATGAGTAACCTATGTATTCTTCCACACTGTGTTCTATATTAAAAAAAAAACAATTAAAAAACATCGTCTCTATAGTTTTATTATTAGAACTTGTAAGTGTTTGTGATAACAACGAATATTTAATGCCCTTATCAAAACAATCTAAACAAATATATAGTTCAAAATGAAAGCACTGACCTCTTATCTCGTTACAAATAATCTCCACAGACTTAACTCTGAGACAAACGTTTGTTTGTTCGAGTTCCGAAACAGATAAGATTCATGCTTGATGTAGCGGCAATTTTGACTATAGATAAACGGACTGGACAAAGAACAATCGTTTAACTATATAAATTCCATCATTATTGGTGTCAGCTAAAGTAAATTTGACAATCATACACGTGTATATCATACTTATATGTACGTAGATAGATTGATATGTTGGACGGAAACCTGGTAACCGACCCTAGGTAACTGGGACAAGAACAGGGAGATGATGATGATGATGATGACGTCTTTATCAACAGATATTTACTAAACAAATTACACACACAAAACACGTAGTGATGTGTGAGTAATTTACGTAAGTTAGTTTAGGACTTATTGTTGGGTTTTGTTTGACAGATGGGAACGTGAGCTTGACAGGTCTTGTCTTTTAAAACTCAAAGGTAGAGACATAGAGCTTTTTGTTTTCCGTTATCAGGCGTTGTTTTCTAACCGAATGATTTTTATAGTTTTCATATACGGTATCGTGACGTATGATTTTGGCTTCCCTTCGTAGTTAATGGTGCGTATGAAGGGTTTACGACCTCTACGGTAGCGACGTTGCAATTTATGGTTAGTTTTTCCTTTATATTTTCTTAAGAGTGCATTTTTTAATTTTCTGGTAAATTAAAGGTTACTGTTATTGATAAGTTAAGGTTTTTTTACCTGTTCTATTTTACTATTTACACAACAAACTCTATTTTTTTTTAAACAGTAATTATTGGGGTAATGGGCTCGTACACAATTAATAAATATATTGAAGCATTTTCAAGGCAGGTTTTATTTTATAAAGATTAGCTTTTTTTTAAATATTTAAAAAAAAATTGCCCTAAATCACGATCGTCTTGTCGCCAAGGTGTAATTGACAATTTGACAATTCAAATTGCTCGAAATAATTTGTTCAACTTTACGAAATTGGAGGCGGAAACTTTTAATTAAGCAAAAGGAAAGTTGTAAAACGTCGTTCGGAGCAATTGCTAAAGTGGGATTGTCAACAACGACAGTTTTTGGAGTATCGTCGATTACAAAAGCCTAATCGACTGGGAATCGGAAGCGTTTCCCATTCACTTTGATTTCATTTAATTAAAACGTTCGAGTATTCGTGTTCACTTGAATCTGTTTTTTCTGTGGTCATTATTAATTCCGGCTTTGTGATACAGGGAAACAATTTGAAATGTTAATTATACGATTAATGTTTTTTTTATTACTTGTTGTGGTAATATTAAATGACTGTTTATAAATAATATGACTGAACATATTTACTAATGGATGATGGATGGATGAATATGTATGTTTGTTAGAAGGTGTCGCCGAAAATCATCCGTAGAGCCAGATCCTAATGAAATTTAAACAAATGAAGCATAGTCTGGGAGAACACACAGGATATTTTTTTTTTAAATCCCGAACGGACGGAGTTACGGACGACAGCTAGTTTAATACAAAACCTCGGTGTTGCCGCTGTTCGTTTGCCCTCTTCTGTTAGAAAGGAAATGCATATCGAATCAGTGCTATATATCATTGTTGCAATAAAACCTTTTATGTTAAACATCTTGCGGAATCTCCAGTGTCTTTCTCTTAAACAGAAGTAAAATTGTGTAGAACGGAAAATTTTAAAATACATTTATCAACGTAAACTTCCAATTTCCTACATCTGCCTGCATCGCATGTTGTACTACTGAAGACTCGGGGCTTTAGCTTTTACAAATCGTGCTCTGCAACTATGCACGTTTTGCACAGAGCAGCTAACATTCAGACTAATCACATGTCATGTTTTTTTTATTTTAATAAATAATGTTGCACATGGTTGTGCAAAATATTATAGACAATGTATTTAAGAGTTTTTATAACAATGTTAAATGTAACTTTACTAATTTATAATTTCTCTAGTACAGTCAGCGTCATATAGATCGTCACAGACAAGATATGCAAATATATAGGTACATCAATAGTAATCAATTATATCGGTACAACAAAAGTCCTCAAAATAATAGATACATTCACCCTGCTCAAATACATCGGTACATACACAGCGTCAAATATATGAGTACATGCAAAATGCTCATAAATATCGTAGCAGCCACAGCGTCATAAGTAACGAAGCAGTCAAGGTGCTCAAAAATATCGGTACATTTGACAAAATTGAACTCTATCTCTATATACTTGTGATACAACTTGGAATAAACTACTTCTGTTACATTCATTTGACACTTTGCATCAAACCATTTTTCAAAATTTACTAAAAGTGTTCGACGCGGATGACAGATATTAGGTAGATAAAACCAACATCAAATTTAAGTTTGTCATCATATATGCTAGTTTGGTCTCGTTGCCTTACCGTTCGCCGCGGTTGGTACGTAAGTTCGGCGGTTCAAATCCCAAGCAACTATTTTTTTTTGATATTTTAACTTTTTAATTTTAATATCGAAGCACATGTAATTAAACTCTATCGCCGTAGTTATTAGGTAATTTTGATATTGCCTTGGACTGAGTTTGACCGTTAAAGTACTTTTCTATTTCAAACAAAAATGAAGGAGATAAAGCGATGATATTGACATGTAATTTGTCTTATTACTCATGTTTGTTAAACTTGTACCGATAAAAATAACACTTTTACTTTTACCTTTTACTGATACTGATTATATTTAAGAAACAAAGAAAAAAAACTGAATGTCAATATCCAAACTACATCAAATTTTTGGTCGATTGCAACAAACATTCCAGTGTGCGTGGGCGTACCATTCTTAAAACCCACAAAGACAATCCACGCTCCGCCCACTCACTTCACCGGCGATGGTCTGACTTAATTGTTGTTAACTTTATTTAAATTTCTTTCTACCCGACAGCGAAAATTATAAAAAAAAAATGTCGAGCAAAATTTTACATTACCAAATTTTTACTGGTTATGAAAAAATAACCCCGTGATTGATAAAATGAAAAAAAAGTAGCCTGAGATTCGAACCGGTAAACTTACATATTACGGCAAACATACTAGAATACTGCGCCAAACTAGTATTATATATATTGTGACAAGGCAAAATTTAATATTAGTTAATACGTATCTGTCATATTCGGCGTGACAAACTTTTATAATATATTTAAGCGTTATGACAGGAGAAGAAAAATATTGGGTTGCCCAGTAAGTTCGTGCCGCTTTATAAGGAAAATTGAAACCCTGTTCTCTTAAATTTTCGGAAATGTTTTTAAATTATATTGGTACGACTCTATACCTAAAACGTCTTTTATTTTTGGCTAAAATTTTAAAAATTAGTTTTTATCTCAACGAATGAAATGAAATGATTCACAATATAGAAATTTTTGTGACGTTTGATAATGGTGGAAATCCGAAAATGAATTCACGTCAGCTACAGTCTATTGTAAGCTTTATATCGAAAATCAGAACGAACTTTCCGGACAACCTATAATGTTAATACAAAGTGTCAAATGAATGTAACAGAAGTAGTTTATTCCAAATTGTATCACAAGTATATAGAGATAGAGTTCAATTTTGTCAAATGTACCGATATTTTTGAGCACCTTGACTGCTTCGTTACTTATGAGGCTGTGGCTGCTACGATATTTATGAGCATCTTGCATGTACTCATATATTTGACGCTGTGTATGTACCGATGTATTTGAGCAGGGTGAATGTATCTATTATTTTGAGGACTTTTGTTGTACCGATATAATTGATTACTATTGATGTACCTATATATTTGCATATCTTGTCTGTGACGATCTATATGACGCTGACTGTACATACTTCAAAGATGTCGTTTGGTTTGTTTGAAAACCGAAGCCTCTGTCTGCGTGTTTCTTTGATTTAAAACATTACTTTATGCTATCTAAGGTAGGAATGTTTTTTATATTTAACATGACGATTATAACATGCTTAGTTTCTGTCAAAATTGCTTTACTTATAACTAGAGATTTTCTAAATTGTTGTGATAATAAAACGCAAAAAATGACACTTAATTTTTCTTTTTGAATCAATTTGTCTGACTTTCATTACTCTATGCTAATCTCAATAGGGTCATACATCACGCGCACGGGCGCTAGCAGTCTCTATAAATCAATCCTTCCCAAATAGTTGCCGACTACAACAAATATTTTATCCAAAGAGAGATGACCAGCCTCAATACAGATATTATGTGTCAAACGTATGATTTGTGACGTACGAACTGTTATCATAATATTGTACGGAGAAACAACACGCATTTTGATATGATATTTATTCGTTCAGGATATTGTTAACTCGATATAGTGTAGTTTGAACAACAAATAACTCTTTTCAACAGTGGTAGAGCCCGCTTTAACATCTTCGCACGAATTGGCCCGGCTCTCCCGGTGAAATACCACGACCACACAGAAGACAGGCGTGAAGTGGAAGCAATTCTGCGTTTCGTCTAATGAGTGTGCGTCCCGGAGGCCTAATTTAGTTCCCTTTCCCATCCCTAACTTTTTCTAATGAGGAAAGGATGGGAAGTGTAGTGGACTTTCCGGATGAGAGGATGCATGGAAAGGGAATATTTTCTCTCTGTAGGATGCTCCTCCGTCGATTAAAAGTAAGCAACGCATATGCAATTGCGTATGTTCATGGGCAACGGTCACTTCGCTATTCAGCGATTTCAGGTGGCCGCTCGCTCATTTGCCACCTTATGATACATAAAAAAAAGTAGGTGGCGCTAACGTCAAGAATGGAATGTCATCTCTCTTCTGTCATTTTTGGTTATAAATCTATACATATAAAAGAAAGTCGAGTTAGTTACACTATTTATAACTCAAGAACTGCTTTATCGATATGGTTGAAAATTGGTGAGGAGGTAGCTTAGAGCCAGGAGACGGACATAGGATACTTGTATATATTCTTTTTAAATTGTTTTTTTTTCGAATTTTGAAGCCTTGAAGAGCTGCTTTTTATTTAACTTACTAATATAAAAATGCAAATGTTTGCATGGAGGTGATGTGGATGGATGGATGGGTGGGCTACACTAATTAAGTTTTTTATTATCCACGCGGACGGAGTCGCGGGCGACAGCTAGTAATTTATAACTATCATAAAGTAATTACTTATATTTGATTCTTTTAAAGTAAGTCGTTGTTAGTCTGCAGAGGTTTTCGTATTATATTTAGTGCTACTTTCACTCGTAATCATGCTTATTATCTGTAGTCCTGTGGTCTCAAGTAGCGGACAGAAATCGCTGCGAAATATTATAAAGGATTCATATTACCGTATACATTTTTAAAAGATTATTTTATAGGAAATTGATCGTTAGTTGAATACTTCACGCTTCGAAAGCGTCGACGTTCGGAAATACTTTCAGTTCAGTTCCATAGCAATAAAGCGGTATGGAGTATGAAATCACGTCGGTACCGTGGAGAAACTGCAAATGGAATTGAGATCGTGTCCATTGCGTATATAGTACTGACTGTATGTGTATACTCTATTGCATTTAGGATCGATGTATATTAAAGTGTAAATTGTTGAGCAATCAATCAATCCATATCAATATGATACTCATACTAAATGATATAAAATTTACTTCTTACTAATATTATAAATGCGAATATTTGGATGGATGCTTGTTTGAAGGTATCTCCGGAACAGCTGCATGGATATCTGAAAATTGACATAGATGTAGAACATAGTCAGGAAGAATACATAGGCTAATAATTAAGTTTTTTTTTAACCTTGCGCTGATTACACAGCTAGTATACATTCGACGATATAACTGGGGTATTTTATTTTTGTCTCTGGACTTATGTCATGTGTAGAAGAGTAAAAAAATGTAATGTATAGCAATTTTGTTGTGACTTCGTGTAATGTAGTGAGGCTTTTTATACACGCTGGTATATGTGGGGTATAATGAATTGTGCCAATATGTAAGTCATAGGAGAAAGCGATTTTATATTTTTATCGAAAAAAAATTACTAAGGTTAGAGTAAAAGTTAGAGTCTAAAAGACAACGGTATTTTTATCACTTATAGAGGTTTCTCTATTACCCGATCTTCGCGATGTAAGTCGTTCGTCAAGACCGGATAATGACTCTAGCTTATAGAGTTACTCGCTTATCCACGTTCGACTCTATGTTTACATATTTTAATTACCGTATGTATAATTCTACATGTTATTTTTTAACTTATAGATATTCAAATTATGGAACCAAGAATAATTACATTTCCGACACCAAATTATCGTCACTATAATTAAGAAACTGTCAACAGTTTACAACTTGGACCATAGAAAAAGGCGAGTGTTTCCAATGACCGCAGGGCACGCAAATTTATACGTTGCGCGACCGCGGCGGTGCGGCAGCGCGGCGCAGGCCCTCTTAATTACACGCGGCTAATGCGCTTCCGATGTGCGTCGGGCTCGTACTAATTAGAATCATGTACGTGCCCTTATAACGTAATGTGTTTGCAAATTAAGACACGAGCTTTAAACGAATCTACGTTGTCATAAATCTGTTTTGATAGTTGCCTCCACTATGTAAAAAAGTCTTAAACCCGCTACTGACCTTCATCTTTAACTGATAGTTAAAATTTCGCCTGAGCACGTATACAATTTAATTGTACAGTCTGACTGTCCAGTTAAAACTGAAGATATTTAGCAGGCTTTATTGTACCATGTACCATGGGTTTTTGAGACCAGAATCTCCGTTTGAAATATATTTTTATCTCTGTTTTGTCAAAGATGATAACAGGGATGACGATATGTTTTATATAGATATTTGGTCTCAGAAACCAACCGGGTAGTCATTTAAAGGTAACATAAGTCACTAAAAATAATACATCAAGTTCTGATTTCTTAAATGGATGCATAAAATCATTTGTGAAGTTTGATAGAAACCTCCGAGAATATTATTTATCAACAAAAATTACAGTAATAATAATAATAAATGTAATAATAAAGTTAAAATATACTCTATATATAATTTAATTTTGGTTTATATAATTAAAAAGTTACTTAATTTATAATCCTTGTAAAGTCGGCTTAAATTTGCGTGATTTCGGGTTTTTGTTTATCAAACTAAAATCGTATGAACCGTGGCAGCTCTAAATAATTACATTTGACAAATAGACGGTAACTGGCCGTTATTTTTGTGTAACCAGTTTTAACGTGATTAAAAAGAGAATAACGATAAGAAACCTTATTCAAAACAATTTACTAAAACCAATGTAATTAAAAACCTCTGATCGATATGTGTTTGTGCCCTAATTTTTGACACATGTTAACATTCAGATTCTCCACTTAATTTACACCATATTAAAACAATTTTAAGAAAATTAAAGAAATATTTTTTTTTAAAGAAAAATAAATACATTTTGTGCCAGTCCTTTCTCCGCGGCTATAATATTACGTCTTTAAAAATAATTTGTTTTTCTTCCAATAGGCAATACGTTCTCAGAACATGTCGCAGCAACACCGCCACGTATGTTCATTATTGCCTTTTGATTCGACTTCGTCTGACTCTAAGAATAGTCTAAAACATTTTTCTTGTCATATATTTTACTTAACATTTTTAAGAATTACTATTTGTTATATAAGACTACAAAAAAATGTAGACGTTAACGCCAACGACATAGGCGTAGGTGAAGGCATACTTTTCGAACATTTCTTTGTTTTCAAAAATGGAATTCTTTGTGCCTGAAAAATTATTTTACACGGCTTCAATTTTACAATTTTAAAAAGGGAACTGTAATTGCGCTAAAAATTAATAAAAGAGGGGACTTCCCTTTTACAAATCCCCGGTCAAGGATACTTGAAGGTCTCGGGCGTAATGTAATTTATGATTTTACTTTTCGAACTAAATTACTTTCTGTTCTTTTTATATAATACTTTAATTACTTAGCACACGAACTAACTTGTCGTTTCCTTTTATGTAGATTTGATTGGATTTTGCTTTTTTCATTATTTTAGAACACCTGTTGTAATTCTTCGAACACATTTTAACGAATTCTCAACACAATTAACAACTTTAACACTTTAGAAGTAAAATCGAAATAAATCAAAGACATTGAAAGTGCTAAAAATAAACCTATATTCAGATACCTGCATTCCTTTATCTTCATCAGCTCATTATAGTTCCCATTGGGGGTCTCGGAGCCTACCTATTGTTAGGAAGAAAAACCGACACTGCCGGTGTACTGGCACAACACTAACCTTACTAAAATGTTGACGTTTATGTCCCCTCACTAATCATTCTGACACTTACTTTTTAACGAAAGCGCGCCATTCGCGCCAAAGGATTCTAGTAATGTCTAAAACTATATGCTCTTCTAAATGTTTAATCCAGTAGGTATAAAGTTAAAAATGTATTTTAAGTTTATCTGTTGGTAATTTCTTTAAGAGCCCGACTCTCGATCACTTACCCTTGAATAACGAGGGGATGCAGTCCGCTTATACCTTTCCTGAAGCATTACAAATTGCTAGCATTAAACTCTATCCAAAGAAATCGGTACAAGATCTTAAGGTCGGATAAAGCGAATTATATTTTTCTATTTTTACAATCGTTAATTCTTCTTTGAATTAATTTATTTCAAATGGATTTTACAAAGATGGTTTTGACATGTTATAATTGAAAACGTGCTTAAGAACCCCTCCATTTTTTTGTAATTATTAAGGAAAGAGACGACTTTAATTGAAAATCTTTTTTGTATTTTTTTTTTAAATTGTTTGATATCTTACTAATATTATAAATGTAAATGTTTAGAAGGATGGATGGATTTTTGTTTAAAGATATCTTCGGAATGGCGCAACAGACTTTGATAATATTTGGCACCCATATAGAACATAGTCTGAAAGAACACATAGGCTACTTATTTTTTTTAGAGCCACGCGGACGGAGTCGCGGGCTACAACTAGTTTTAAATAAAGTTAATTATAAGATAAGTACTATAAAATAATCACGAGCAACTCTGAAGATATGCTTGCTTTTAAAGTGTCACAGCTTATCCCTACTTATAATGGAAGTGTCATCGAGACTAGGCGTTATTGACCCTTGTTGGCACTAATTCTACCAGTGACAAAAACGTATAAGTGGATGCATAGTCGCTAATAACTTTAAAATCAGTTCGACATTATTTGATCAAAATTTACTTATAGCCCCAAATATAAATTATTCAAATTATTTATTTATTATGTTTAATATAACACTCCAGATAAGTCTACATCATGGATTAACGTCTTAAAAAAGTGAATCAAGAGAGCGGGTGTTCCCCAGGGGATATCTAGTACAAAAAAAAATAAGTCGGACTTTTAACCTTTTTAATTAACATTTAAAATTTGTAGATCAAACCATTACTAATATGACTATTTATGATTAAATTTTAACCCTGTAATATTGACTAAGTTATCTCAGAATACCGCAAACATTGAATGATATCTCTGCAACAGATATATAAACAGCGAAATGCTCTAATATAAAGTTGCGGCGGTTTGACCACCATGACAGTATGTGCTCGTAAGTTACACGATGTGGTTCATGCGATAACTCAACGCTATGACAAGATTTTACTATCACGTAGCTCAAGTTAAATTCTGGTAAACTTCTATGAGACATGAAACTATTATATAAGTTAAGATCTTTGGGAGATTTTGGGTCTACAGAAGAAGAAAAAAATATCTATCTTACTAATATTACTCGCATCATTCAAAAATAAATTAAAATCAGTGCTTATCGAGAAAGCTCTGTATTCATATGAATTTATTTTTATAAATCGCTCTTTGTCCTGTAATTTAAACATTACCAATTAATATTGTTTGTATTATAAATGCGAATATTTAGATGGATGAATAGATGGATGTTTGTATGAATGTATCTCCAGAACGGCTTAACGGATTTTGATGAAATTTGGCATACACGTAGAACATAGTCTGGAAGAACACATAAGCTACTAATTATGTTTTTTATAATTCCGCGCGGACGAAGTCGCGGGCGACAGCTGGTTTGTGTATATGTTTCTGCATGTTTGTTTAAAATTAACAAATTCCAAAAGTTCTACAAGTATTTTTTTATTATAATAGATGGCATCCAAGATGATTTAAGTACTCAAATTCAATAAAATGTGTTGAACTGTCCCATGTGATATTGGATTAAAACGATAGTTAATATATCTTCTAATATTATAACTATATCGACACAGCAGTGGTTAAGATATTAACAATTGAAAAAAGCCTTCCCCGGTCGTCCCCTTATCAAACATAAGCCAGTCCTGCCGTTTGATTGAATTACCATAAAAACTTTTTGGCCTGGCCTGATAAATTTATCGCTATGGATTTTTCACTCAGATAAAAAACCAAATTTAATTTCGTTCGTTCTGATCCTATCCCGGTTCGTAATTTGTTCAATTTCTGGTTTGTGGAAATTAAAAAAAAAATACTATGAAACGCTACTGCTTTTTTTAAAGGATTTTGTTTAATGTATATACATCTTCTGTTTATATTAAAGAAAGTCGTGTTAGTTACACTATTTATAACTCAAGAACGACTTTACCGATATGGCTGAAAATTGGTGAGGAGGTAGCTTAGAGCCAGGAGATTGACATAGGATACTATTTATTCATATTTTTTTTCCAATTTTTGCCTTGAAGAGCTGCTTTTTATTTAAACTATCTATATATTAAGTTTTTTTATATATCCACGCGGACGGAGTCGCGGGCGACGGCTAGTCTGTTATACTTACTTATTTCAACCAATGTATTACTAAATTAAACGTTCTATAATTTGAGGCATTTTGTTTGTAAGTTTTTTGAGAGAATTTTTTTTTAAGTTTATTTGCTTTTTCCAGTAATTAATTTGTAAAATATATAAGAAATTTATAATAATTTTAACTTACCAAAAAGGCACAAATATTTGTACATTATAAAGCGTTTGACGATCTTTTTTTTATAAATGACAAAGATTTCCTTTCTATTCTGCCATTTAAGGAATAAACAAAATTCTATCGTATCTACAAATTACGTTCGTGTTTACGTGAGATGAGGAAGAGGGTAGGCACGGGGAAAATGGGATATATAAAAACTGCGTCCTCGGCCGTTACCCGTCGGTCATTAAACAAGATCGCTATCATAATTGAATTAAAAATTCCGACACGAGTGTCTCCTTTTAGCCGTCTCTCCCCACGACCCTCGCTGTTTTAAACTGCTATTAAAACCGTGTAGGAACTCTTGAATACTTTGAGAACTAGTGAGTGATTCTTTATTATTCCGTCTTAAGGTTTTGGTATTAATATTATAATTGTTTTGACTATAATAAAGAATATGTAATTTCGCGATTATTTGAAGAATTATATACAGTCTGCTATTATTTATTGATATTAAATGCGAAAGATTAGATTGATAGATGGATCGTTATTTAAAGCTATCTCCGGAACGGCTCAACGAATTTTGATTATATGTAGCACACATGTAGAACATAGTCTGGAAGAGAAAAGAAGTCTTATTAAGTTTTTTTTTTTAATTCCGCGCGGAAGGAGTATTGGGCGACAGTTAGTAGGCTGTCAGGATAATAATTTTATGGACTACAATTATTATATGTATTTTCTATGAAGAAATAAAAATGAAAATTCGTCCCAACACATTTTCTTAAAATGTTATTTTTACATAACACTTTTGAACTTCATAGACAATTTGTCTACGATTTGACAGTAGTACTTCCTAGACAAGCCCCAGGCAAATACCTCAGAGATCGGTAAACTTCGTGTATTACTGTAAAGTTAAACACAAGGAGTTTGGCGGAGATACCGCAACCCTGACAGTGCTGCGTCGTAATAGTTCCGTAGGGATACTCCAAGTACCGTATTCACTTTGTCATGAGACTATTTGATGTCATAGGTAGAATATTTCGTAAATAACGCAACATAAATCTGTTCCTCTGAGTTTAGTACTTAAATCTTCTGTAATAAAAATAATTTAAGTTAAAACTACTATTAAGTTTCAATACTTTTTTTTTATATGAAAATTTAGAATGGTTTTGATGTATTGTTTGGAAGAAAATCCGTCACTGCCGGTGTGTCGGCGCAACACTAGCCTTATTAAAATATCAACGTTTATGTCCCTTCACTGATCAATCTGACACTTGACTTGGTAACGAAAGCGCGCCATTCGCGCCAAAGGATTTTAATTAATAATGTCTAATAGTATAATAATCTTTACATACAAGTACAAAAGCGTTAGTTGCACAAAGTTCAACTGCCTTCTCTCATTCTGTATAATAGTATCTTTTGTAATACTGGGATTTGTTAAACTTTGTAGCTGTAAGTCAGAGCATTAATTGTAACAACAGGCTGGTATCGGCTAGCTCTTGACATCTGTCTGGACGTCAGGAGCGGAGCGCGGCCGGCGGCGTTCTGCGGAGATATCAACCAACTTGCTGCAATATTGCTAACTTGTATGTCAGATTAGACTGGTTTGTTAAAGATGGTATAGTAGTTAGGTAAATATAGGAACTATAAAAATTAAACTCCTTATCAATTCATTGCAAAATCGAGAAATAGAGCTTAGAATTTCAATACATTGTGACTAAACTAGCTGTTGCCCGCGACTCTGTCCGTGTGCAGTTATAAAAAAACTTAATAAGCCTATGAGTTCTTCCAGACTATGTTCTACAACATTGCCAAATTTCAGCGAGATTGGTTGAGCCGTTCTGGAGATACCTTCAAACAGCCATACATCCATCTAAACTTTCGCATATAATATTAATAAGTAGTAATAATTTTGCCACATCAAAATCACGTTTTCATTTTAATTTTAAAAGTTTTTAAAATAAACTCTTCTCCTCTCACAAAATCGACTCCAAAAATAACTTCAAATGCTCTACAAACTCGGTCGCCAATATCAAACGAAACGTAGCGATTCAATTAGAACGAATGCTTCGAAATTTCCCTTACTTCTGGCTTAGTGTAATAATTTCGTAGCGACAGCGTAGAGCTTACCTGCTTCAGAATTTCAGGCGTCTCTCCGAGCTTGTAATCGTCTGAAAAGTGTCAGTTTTTAAAGGGGTGCGTTAGTTAGTTACTAACGATTTTAGATATCATTTTTTTGCCTCTAAGAAAATATTTTTTTTTATGTTTATAGTATTGTCCCAATAAAAAGGACGGCGTTAAATGCACCCGAAACCGACATGCATGTATTCATAGGTGTATGAATATAGAAGTGAGAAAGGTGTGTCACAACAGCGCTCAGTGAAGGTCCATGCTCTCTGTCTACCTCTCTGGGTTACGGGCGTAAATTATGCTATTGTGCTTATTACATCCTTTATCATTTTAAACACAAAACTTGCAATTATAAACTTCACTTATATGTATTTTCTTGTTACTTTGTTTTTTACAAATGAAATGAGTTCTTCGTTAATTTTTTTTTATTTCATTACTTCTGTTGATTTCTTCATTCCAAATGGAATTTTATCATTTAGATCATACTAATATTATACATTCGAATGGATGGATGGATGGATGTTTGTTTGAAGGTATCTCCAGAACGTCTGCATAAATCTCGCTGAAATTTTGCACAGATGTAGAACATAGTCTGGAAGAACACATATGTATGCTACTAATTCAGTTATTTTATTTTTATCGCAGTCGGAGTCGCGGGCGACAGCTTGTATTTTATTAAAGAAAACGAATGAAATTCTTACGTGTGTTAACAGTCGACATAACGACGTCTATCTGTACTCTTCTTAATTTACGATATTGAATCAAAGACGCGACGTCACCGACTTTCCTTACGTTGTTACAAGGTCAATGAACTTCCTACTTTAATATCTGGAATCTGAGTCTTGGGAATACGTTAAATTTAAAACGAAATTGCTTATTATCCCTGGATTATTTAGTTATTGCTTTAGTTGTGTAAATTGAGACGAGATATTTCTGCCAATAGAGTTCATTCTTTATTAATATTATGCGATGTTATACATGACCTTTTCAGGCGTTGCATATTTTTTTTTTACTATAACTTACATGTAATTTATATCTCTAGATACATAAAAACTAAACAAACATATAGAGAGTATTTTTTATTTTGAAGGGAATATCAAATTTATACAATATTGTAGATTAATACTCAGTGTTTGTACAACCGATCAAAGCCACATTGAACGCTCAGCTTGGCATACCCGCGATCTGCCCGCGGCGCTTACCATACTAAATTGAATTCCACACGTTCTTAACATAAACTATCATGGAAGATAGGACATGGTAAATGCGATATAGTTGCCATAAGCATAGACTAAACTTTTACGTTAACACTTTCATCAGCAAAAGGTATTTCTTTTGTTAGTAACAAATTCAAATAATGACTATAGTTATTTTTGTACTGACGAGGACTTTCTTTGATTTCTATAATTACTAATTTTTAATGTGACATTTTTATTTCGAACTTAATAGTTAATCAGTAAGAGAAAAAAATTGCTATTTTTATTTATCGCAACTTTACAACCACAAGTAAAATATTTTAGACAGTTGAGTGTTTTACGATAGTTAGCTTAAAAATTGTTTTGAAAAAGCGTTAAAATAATATAAAATATTAACTGAAACAAACATTAAACATTCGATATGTAGAAAGCAGTTTTAAAATTGTTCCCCTCAACGCGTTCCTCATTCACGCTCGATATGTTTCACATTCAAATTTGGCTTTTTGTTCCAAACGGCGCGTCACTGCACGTAGCCCCATATTGTTGCTTAAACTGCTCGGATGTGACTATGCATTAATGAGTACGGAAGGGAGAATTAATCTGACGATATGAAAGCTTCGAATGAGTCACTGCTGTAAAAGTTAAAATTGAATTTGCCGTAAGATTTTTGCTTGAAAATTTATGATTTCTGAGGCTAAAATCTCTATATCATCATCATTTTCATTATCTTGTAATAACAGAGATGACAATATGTTTTGAACGAGGATTTCTGGTATCAGAAATCCACGATAAAAGCAGTGGGTTGGTACTATTAGAATTTGATGAAGAATTTTAGCCTAGTTTCATTTTCAGAAGAAAACAGTAAATTAGTCTAATAAGTAAGGGACGTTTCAATGAAATAAAGATAAACAAATAATTAAGGTTTTTTTTTCTCTTCCTAGGTTTAAAACCATAGAAAGAGTTTTCTACCAAGTTAATTAATTCGGTAAACCTGTATTCTAAATAACCTTATTACTATGTTATGATTATGTTATTTAAATTGATGTTGCTCAAAAATAAGAAAGAAATGTAATCCGTGAACATCTTATTTCGAATACCATTCCTTCTAATCTTTTTCGTAACTCGATATTGATTAAATTTGATCCCAATTACTCAACCTGAGTTTGTTCACGACGCGGCTATACAAATTTCTACCTCAGAAAATTCAATGTCTTTGTACAGAAAGTCTATTTTTGTCATCCCAATTACGTTAAGAGGTCTTCGTTTTCTCGAAACTTTTTCAAGTTAAATATTTTTTAATGTCATTCTTGGAAACCTATTATTTTTATTTAAATATCTAAATGTAATATTTTAACTGATTATATATAAAAATAACAAGTATATCAAGTGCTTTATATAGTATTCCACAGTCACAGAGCAGTCAAAGATGTGCAAAAGCGTGCAGTACGAATACCACACATGGCCAGACACGTGGAATTCAATAAAGGTTATATACGCGTCGAATTTAAAAGTAAATATTCACTTCGAATACGTTTCGAAATTTAAAATGAAATTCTTAAAATATTTAAAAAGTTTTGTAAATTGCGAACTTTTTGGATCTAATTTATACGTAGAGTTACTCATCTGTATTTCTAATATATTTTGATACAGGAACAAAATTACCTGCATTTTCTTTTACAGTAATCTGTATTTAATAATAGTCCTTAATAGGCACGAAATAGTGTCCACGGGTTGACATGCTACTCAATTGTTTAATTATTTTTAATATTTTAAATAATTGGCTATTTATAATTAATGACCAAGAATATTGCCTAAGACAAAAATAAAAATAAAAATTTGTGTAAATTTGTAAGCATTATTGAAAAATTTGCATATTTGTTTCCACTATTTATGTTTCGTATATGGGGAATATTCTCTGCGGCTATGAATCACTTGAAAAGTACACATTTGGGGGCGCAATCGAAAGTTGCAGACGATTTATGTGGTGTTGTGTGAGCGATGGTCTCTATTAGAGCCATCCGTCCCGCGGAGACTGAATTATTTATCATCATCGATGCACCTAAGTGCACTGCTCGCTTCATATCGGTTTGTGATTATTTTATTGCTTATACTACGATCGAAAATCACAAGTAATTTTTGTAATATAATTGCTATATTATAAATATAATAATATAAGGTCATGTATTAATAGAAATAAACGTAGCAAACCGTTGGTTTCCGAGACAAAATTCTCCGTATAATATTCTTCATCCCGGTCATTATCTTTGACAAAACAATGATAATTTTTTGATACGCAGATTTTGATCTCCGAAACTCACGTTAAGACGAGCATAACGTGTTTGGATATTTCTCAAAGATCATGAATATCAATACTTTTCTTTTGTATTATACTAACTCTATTTTAAACAAGATAATAAAAAAAAAATTGTGTATAATAAAAAGGCGCAGTGGTTCATTTATTTATCGATACCAATGTTTATCACTATGCGTAACGTATCGTAATCATCTAACTCTATACATAAAATATCTATGTTTTCCTATGTACAGTCAGCTGCATAAATATATATGCATTAACACTTTTTTTAATATACACAATTGGCTTAAACAATATGTATGCACTATTTCTTCACATGCTTCTAACTGTGAATATTTTATTGACGAATACATGATATTGTGTATTTGAAACTGATGGCTTGTACAAATGTCTAAAGTTTTGCCAATGTATACATATTTTAACTGCTAACTGTATACGTATTTTTACATTTAAAGTATATACCTAGAACTAACGCAAAGTGATGCAAAGTACTAGCAGATTGCGATTCTCACTTCGCAAATGTTTAAATCCATAGCGTCGATACACTTTAAAACACTTAGCAATAAAATGTATATGGCCCTTAAACACACGGACGCTTACTACACGTGGATATAAACGCCGCAATAAAAGTAAAGTGCATTAGGATCGTGCACGCCGAACGTTTAGCACCCTCTTCATGCAATGCTCACTTTGGTGAGTGATGTGGGGATCCCAGAGTAAAGAGTATACATATTTATACGTATTTTAAGGAATTTCTTCTATCGATATTCAAGTAAATGTTAAAGAGACCAAAAATATGTTTTAGACTAAGTTCATCATCAGTCTGCTCTTTTACCTAAGGAAGGTCCGCACTGCATATCTGATACCTCAATTTACTCCCTTCTTACGCATATCTTTTTTACAAAATCTATTAGATCTATATAAGATTAGTAGTTACATCCTAGATAAATTTATGTTAACCCAATCTTTGATTAAATATGACAGCGTTAACAGAAGGTTATAACTATGAACTTTATAAATAAAACAAAATCTCATGAGCTTTCATCATAATAGGAAGTTAGATGAAATGTTAGTCATCAAAACAATAGCAACAAAACAAAAAAAATTCTTTATTGTGTAAATTAATTCCTTTAATTAATGACTCGTCATTATCTATCACCGAATAACTAATTTATTTATCATCTAATGGACCTTATTGTTTGTTCTTTCCTCTCCCCTCCTGAACGTGGCAGATTCACCGGCTCAATCTAAAAACAATATCGCTAAAGTATTCATGACAAATCGTTGTCTAACGAAGAGAAATAACAACATAAACACTGAGCGTCTTTAGCTAAGGGAGAATGTTGTGGGGTCACAGTTACAGCGTGGTGATATTATTTTAAGATATATTAACATGTTTGTTTAAAAAAATCCATAAAAAGGACAAAGAATATAAACGTGAACGTGAAAAAAAATAACCATAAAATTAATTAAAAAAAGAATATCTGCGCTATATTCTCATCTTGAAAGAAAAATATGCGCACGAATAACTGTTTTGGTACTGGAAATGAATATCCGCCATCGATAAATTTCTAAAGGTTCCTTAAAGTTTCTAAATGCGATTTTCTAAAAGTGATAACACGCATTCGCCCTTAACATAAAGTAGTTGAAAGATCTTCAAGAAATTTTCTATATATATTCTTTTATTAAATTGTACAAAATCGCTGTTAGTACCACCACACATTTCTAAACTCACCCTACAACTGGGTGCGTAACTAAGTAACGCCATTTAGATTGATGGCTGATGCAATTTTCAACCGCCTTGCATTTATAGACTGTGATAAAAGATACGAGTACATTTGCGGTGTATTTTCCTTCGACGGTAAAGTAACAACATTACGTGATTGTGACTGATGTTGTTTATTTTTGGAACATCAAAAAACCTTTACAAAACGTTACAATTGTCAATTAACTTTGTGGACACGGTTACGATTATGTATATATAAAAATATGATTCTATCCTCCAACGAAACATAGTCTCAGACTTCTTGATACAGGGACCTGAATATTTATAGTCTAGCTATAAAAGAACCTAATCGTTAGCCGTATCCAAAAATTTGCCACCACACCAGATTAGAGGAACGTCAGGACAATTTCTTAATCGTCACGAGGATGGGAGACAAATCACCGTCGCGCCGCGTACTGAGCTGCGGTACCTGTCCCCCGGGAAACAAGCGTAGTGTCCCCTTTGCTATGTTACTGAGTTGTGGTACAAGTTAAGAGCGTACATCCAAGTAAAGTAGACGATCATGCAGAAGTCTAACTTAGAAAATGAATGGCGAGAAGTATAAAAATTGTGCCGGATTTGTTACGATATAATTCGTTATTTATCATTCTATCTTTTTTTATAGATCTAAAATCGCTGTCAGCTTACGTTTTAAGCCATAGTTTAAACGAGACAACTGCAAACAGCGGTAAAATGGTTTGCACGGCCCCCCAGCGCCACTGACTTTGACGGATGCATCTACCCTTGCACACCTAATAAAGTAATGCGTTGTGGTATTGCTTAGTTACCCTAAGTAGACTTTAATGACATGAGGGAGCCCCTTTCTGTATTTAATAAAAGAAATCATTCATATTGTTTTAATAGAAGACATTTTTTTATATTACAAAGGATTTACTGTTTATATTTTCTGTAAAGATAGAATGGAAGTTTTAATAATGTTAAGTGATGTAATAAAGTTTTGGTGTCAGTTACAAAACCAATATTTTACTGAAATTCCCGATTGTTGCCTAGTAATTAAAACAAAAGAAGATAGTACTATTTGAAACATGCTTAAAGCATTCTACAATGCAAGACATTATTGTACTTATAAAGGCACATAAAATTGGTAGAAGTATCGCTCAACAAATTGTAAAGAAGTTGATACATCGTCACAGCAATTCCCATAGACGTAGTCACGAGGTACTTGTGAAGAGCGATGGGCTCACAGGGGTGTGCAGGTGCGCCGGCGTATCAACTGATGGCACAAATCTCTTTACCCTACGTTGATGTATCACCCCTAATCATATAGATGATGGTTTAAATTGAGTGTCATAATTTGAAAAAAGTTTGTTTTTAAATGTTCGTTTTATCTGACTTTGAACGTGCTAATGTAAGTTTTAGACGCATATGTGTAGGCAAAGATAACAAATTTTTGGCATAGTAATTTAAAATCTGATTACGATTTTTATCAGTTACGTGCTTTACGGCAATATAGGTATTATAAAAAAAAACTTTTATTTGATAACACTATTAAACTACGGATTATCAGACATAAATTCAAGTAACACTAAGTTGCAAACATAAATTGTTACTCGTAATACCTTGACTGAGAGAAATTTGGTATTTTCCACGTGAAGCACCTTCCACATTCATCCAGCTGAAGTTTACGTCCGCCATGACACATATATACGATTTATTTTATTGTCCATTAGCCGTTTGCGTTGCACTAGAGATATATTCCACAGAGTGCGCGTGTTTTACGGCGACGTATAAGTGATTCAAACGCAACTACGTAAACAATATATTCTACTATTATACATTCAGCTGTATAAGTATACATAAAAAACTACACGGAGACGTGCATAAATATTTTTGAAATCGAAAGCGTATACAAGTTTCTGTAGCTTTGTAAATGTATATATGTTTATGCAGCTGACTGTACATAATTAATTTATTTTGAATTGTACGTAATTTCAATGTTTAACATTTTCAGAGACAGCCAATATTATAGATGCTGTTAGAAGTAAATTGCTAAAAGTATTATAGTAAAACGTTTTTAATTAATATGTTAACCTATTTCGTGGCGAGAAGGCGAAGAGAGAGAAGAGACAATTCGTAAACAAAATTTTGTCAATCCTATACCAAGTGAAATATTTAAAGATCACAATAAAATAATAAATCCACAAATATATATATAATAAGTGGTTTCTAGAAAAACCAGCGGACGTTGAAAGAATGGAAAGTAAAATAAAGAGTATTCGTCTGTAGCAATATTGTTACTTAATCGTAGACATTCTTCAAACTAGTACTATATCAAGAATGAATTTCTTAATGTACTTACATAAATTAAATTTAGAATGTAGCTATAGTTTAGTTCAAAGCCATCACTATTCTCGGATTAAATCAGTTTTTCATTAACGACTTTCGCCATTTGGGACCGAGGTTCAATTTGCTTGAAAATTGCTTTCACCGATTTCATCAAAACATTTAGTTAGCTCTGTTTCATTGGTCTGCGGACATTAAAACTATTTGATTAATACATTCACATCGATTTACAATCTTGTACTCTGCGGAGTTTTAAATTAAGATTTATAACTTTTTTGCGTCTAGCATATTAATGTAATGATGCAGATCTCTTATAATGTTAATAGGTACTGTTACCTTTCTTATTTATTATACACTAGCTGTCGCCTGTGTCGTGGAATAAAAAAACTTAATTAGTTCCCGGCAATTATTCGTATTTTTCTCATCTTTTAAACCTTCCCTGGACCTTTTTGTCAGTGGTAGAGCCCGCTTTAACATCTTCGCACGAATTGGCCCGGCTCGCCCGGTGAAATACCACGACCACACAGAAGATAGGCGTGATGTGGAAGCAATTCCGCGTTTCGTCTGATGAGTGTGTGTCCCGGAGACCATTTAGTCATCTTTCCCTTCCCATCCATTTTCTTATAAAGATAGGATGGGAAGTCGAAGTGGACTTTCCGGTTGAGAGGATGCATGGGAAAGGAAAATAGTTTCTTTCTGTGCATCCTCTCCTCCGTCGATCAAAGGTAGGCAACGCATATGAAATTGCGTGTGTCTATGGGCAACGGTCACTTCGCTATCTCAGCGATTTCAGGTGGCCGCTCGCTCGTTTGCCACATTATGATATAAAAAAAAAACACCACGAACATTTCAAATATCAAGATAAGATAAATTCGTCCAGTCCTTCTCGAATTTTAGCGAGACTAATGAACAGTAATTGCTTTTTATATGTATAGGTAATTATACGAATATACCGAAGAAGTATGTACAATTAATGGACACTCTCTACCGGGACCTTACTCACATCTCTCCCGTAGCTCTGGAGTGGGTCCCACGAGGAAACGTGGCGGCGTTCAGTGACAGCGGATATGAAAACGCCCAGAATAAAGCGAGATCGCGGCGTACTGTGGACGCCCTCTGCCCTACTACGGGCACCTAGAAAAAGATCATGATGACTCACAATCAATGTAACTTTAACTATGCAAATTTTGGATGAGTCTATTAACTAAATATTAACTTTTATTTTAAGGGAAATTTGTTCTCGTTGTAATTCGTGAAAAATATAGCACAAAAATGTTATAATTTGTATGAAAAATACAATAAGATATACGAAAGGATACATTATTTGTACTCAAATAGAGCACACACTAAGAGAGCTCGTATAAATCACTTTTATGTCTTTCTTGAGCTTAATAAAGCTATAAAATCCTTTGCGCAAACAAACACATTAGGACATATCATCTTGGTAACGATACAAAGAGGTATGAATAAACCAAATACAATTTGTAAACTTTATTTTTTCAAAAAGTTTTTTATTTTTACTTAATTATATATTTTACTTTTCCCATTCATTTATTATGTTAGAATACAATACATCAGCTCACTATACGTCCCCACCGAGGGGCACGGAACCTACCCTATATTACGGGTGACTAGGCCATAGTCAACTAGGCTAGGCTATGTCTAAATGGGTGTTTGATTTAAAGAAAAATATTTTTTTTCTTTAAAATCGTTATAATTTAGTTTAGTAGGTATGGATCTTACTAATGGATGGATGTTTGTTAGATTGTATCTCTGAAATGGCTTAACGGAGATCTTGATGATGGCACAGTTGTAGAACATTTTTTTTATAATTCTGCGCGGACGGAGTCTCGGTCGATAGCTAGTATTAAGATATTTCTCTTAATTATCATAACTGATACATTATAGTCATATACAGGATGTCCAAATTGCCCCAGAAGGTGTAATTTTTTTTAAAAAATGCCCTTTATTTTTTTTTAAAACCCGGAGGGGAGTTTTTATTTTATTTTTCTGGGGACCCTTGTGACGAGACCTACCATCCCCCTTCCTATGTACGTAACCTTTTGGGACAACCTGTATAAGGAATGTAATGAAATAATTTGCAGACACAAAGGATGTACTGAATGTAAATTTTACACCCAATCTCGTATGCAGCGCTTCTGTGCGCATCTCCTTTGCATTTCCATAGCAAAAGATGTCGGGTATGAACAGAAATATGCTGCTATGAAAAAATTAAATTATCTCGCCGACTTGTACCAATTTACGTGAACGCGACACATCTTCATAAATGTGATAGTAACGGCTTGAATTTTTTTTTAGAAAATTTAGCTTTCTGTTTGGTACTAGACTTTTGTAATACGTTTGCAGCGCCTAATATTTATTTTTTCCTATCAATGATTAATCGAACTAAACTTAACATAGTCATTAAAAATATAAAATTATACATCGTAAGTTTTAATGTAACATGAAATTAGATTTAATTAGAAAAATAGAATAGATTCAATTACATATATTCCAAGTCGTGTAAGGCGGAATGCACGCGTCTCGTCGGCTCACAAACTACCTTTGAATTCTACTTCGGAGAAAATTTAATCCTGCTTCCTTATGAAATTCTAAGCGTATGCTATCTAGATATAATAATATTGCAAAGGTATGTTACCCTAATCCATAGTTGAATTAACATGTTTTTTTATACTACATTAAGATATTATATAAAGTACAGCGTCTAAAATAGAGAAAATAACTCATTATGTGTTGCTGAATCGCTTCGTGAGTTCATATTGTTAGAAAGAAAATCCGGAAATGGGCCAGTATATTGACTACACTAGCCTTAGTAAAATGTCTGTGTCCCTTCGACATTCATTCTGACACTAGACTTTGTAGCGAAGGCACGTTATTCGCGCCAAGGGATTGTAATTAATAATCGTAGGTATAAAAATTGTGTCAGCGTTGAAGTTATCATTAAGAACAACACAAAAAGTTAAGCTGTAATTTTTCTATTCTCTCCTATCGATGTAGAGCTATCAAGAGTCAGCACTTATAAGCATTATTAAAGAAAACTCACCTAATTAAATCCTAAAGCGAGAGTTTCGATAATAAACCCTTAATCCAATAAATTTGCTATTTTATATTAAGTCGCAAATCTTTAAACTCCTTACCGTAAAGTTTACAGCTTCGTTTATAAATCGTACGAAATCCGTTCCCGTACGAAGCAAACCTCCCTCGGGCCTAATAGGTACACCCTTCAGCAGTTCCAAATTAAACTTATCGAGCTACAATTTGCCAAGTTTACAATATGTTGGCATTGACGAAAAAAAGAGGGCTACGTAATATACGACGTGCAATTTGAATATTGCTTTTCCCCTTAGTTAATTAATGAAACAGTAATCCACGTAATATGTGGTATAATTTCTATATTCATAATATCCAAAAGATTTTTGTTTCAAACGACAAGTTTTACGTGGGATTTACAACAGTTGATAGAAAAGCTAATCCAAATATTTACCCAGTTATTGACCACGCTGCCAATTTAGGAAAAGGATAAATAACAGTTTTGTTCCACTAACAAAAGACTAAAAAACTACTAAGTAGTGTTAAAAGTTTGTCTCAAAGATGTAAAGAGTTCTCTGAAAACTTGGCAAAAGTGAATTGTTCAATTTCAATAGGTAGCTTTGTAAAGACTCGTAAATTTGTATGTGCAAGCAGAGCCCAGTGGTGGTTCCCACGCGGTTCTGCAAACATTTGCAGCCTTATTGAAAGTAAACACCATTAGACCGCCGGCGATTGTTCTACCGAAATTCTTTTTTAGTTTTTCCTTTGAAGGTATCAAGGAGTTGTTATGATTGGAAATTGGTTATTAAAGGAATTCTTTGTGTAGCTTTTTGCTATGTTGATTACGTTTGATATATTGTTGTTTTTATGAAATAATATTTTTTTCTTATAAAATCATTTGATTTTGACTTAAAATTGTCACCTTAACTTTTAATAAGGGTGCTGTTAGGTTTAATTTTTTTTGTTCTAATTATTCACTGTGTGTGTTTTTATAAGAATGTGTGGGTCAATGACCTTTATTTGTAAAAATAAACAAGAAAAAAATTAATTTCCATTAAAATTGTATAATTAAAAATATTTTTTTAACTCCGAGACTAGTTAGGTGATTTAAGTTTAATTTTTAGATTTGACGTCGTAATATGGCGCATGCACAGAACTATTTTACCAAGATAACATAATCATTTAATTAAAAAGCAGTCGGTTTTGTCCGATACAAGTATGTTTGCACGCCGCAGGACACAGCTCCGCCTGGGGAGCCCTCCCTACAACTATCGTTCGTGTTTATTTTTCTTTGCGTTAACACGTGGAAATGTTTATGTTACCCTAGTATCTTAGATAGGTAACGGTATGTTTTTGTTACTTTATGCTGGGAAAATTCCTTCTGTGTTTATAATATCTGCAATAAAAAATGTAGACATGAATAAAATGGATGCCGTGTGAATGTTCTTCTTCTTCGTATTCTTCATTATTGAAGGTCGTGCTTGTCTTGATATGCTTTAACGGGTGTGTCGACCAGCTGCCTCCACGCCGTCCTGTCTTCGGCTTGTCTCAGGGCAGTCGTGATATTAAGACCCAATATAGCCAGTACTTGATCAGACCAGCGGATAGGTGATCGACCCCGTGACCTGTTTCGTGTGAATGTTAAATTAAAATAAATTTCCCATTCTAGAATTATATAGATTTCCTAATATAATGTATTAATATACTAGCTGCCGCCCGCAACTTCGTCCGCGTTAAGTTAACAAAGAAATATTTAGTAGCCTATCTGTTCTTCCGGGCTATGTTCCACATCCATGCCACATTTAATCGGGTTCTAAGTACGTTCGTACGTTCTAAGGACGTTCTGGAGATACCTTCTAACATCCATCAATCCAATTGAACTTTTTCATTTACAATATTAGTTTGATTTTGTCTTCGTAATGCTAGAAAAATCAGTGTCCTTTATCTTCCAACAATTCGCATATTAAATGCCTTTAGCTATTGGATAAGATGTTGGAAATAGTTAGTGGATTCCCTTCATTACGCAACAAGACGAAATTCTAAGTGAATTCCATCCCGGTACCCACCCCCGCGCGCCCCGCGTGTCCCCCTCTCCCCGCCCGATGCTGGGCTCGTAAAACCGAATTGTCAATTTAAATTTAATTTCCTTTACGAGTCGCAGTGAGTGACGCCTTACATGCACTATTACGTACACGAATTCTATTATGTTTTATGACGCGAACGTGGCCTGGGCTCGGGATCGTGACGTTTAGTGAATAACGACATACATATAGCATATGTGATTTTACCCTTATCTTAGGTTTGACTCAGGTAACATAATATTTATATGTGCCTTCCTTTATACTGCTGGTTATTCCTGCATTATTTAAAATGCATCGACAATGATTTTCATATTTTGTCACTTATAAAATGCTAATTGTAACCTTGTTGTTGTTTCAGGTGTGTTATCCAGACTTTTTGACATAAATATTTAAAATTCTACTTATCCACTTTCTTAACGGTAAGTTTTTAATACTAATAAGTTGTATTTGTTTCATGAAAAACAGTGCCTTTTTTGTAATTACGTCTAAAATCACATCCTAAACTTTCTCTGATACATATAGCTTTTTATATAGAAAACAAATGAATCGTGAACCACATAAGAAATAAACAAAGAAATACTTGACCTATAGCTTTGATTCAAACATAAATTTTTATCTCACACATATGTAAATCATTACAAACAGTTAAAGCTAATTTCTCTATATATTTGTGATAAAACTGCAGTTGGTTAAAATCAACATTTCCTCCTTATCGTCGAGGCCACGACTAAATGTTTGAGAGGGTATTATTTCATCGCACTAGCCCACAGAACACGTATCTGGTACTAACGACCTTCCCGCCACTGCGTTTTACGACCGCCATATTTAAGATGGCCGCCAGCCACCGCGCTTCACGCCTAACCTTGATGACGCCCTTATCTTATGGTTTAATTATTCAAGTCATTTGCTTTGAAAATCTGACATTTGTCAGAATACTGAAACTCGTTTAACAAAACATTTAAAACAATATTTGATAAGGAAAATGTCATTAAGTCATATTCGCTAAAAGAGTTTACCTCTTTTAGGTTTGTTGTAAATGTAAGCAAAATAATTATTGACAAATAAGATCCATATTAGTTTATTATCGATTAAAAACGAACAACGAATTGCTGTAACTGTCTATATTAATGATATTAAGGAGTAAGGTTAATACTGTTTTATACGAAATCGATTTTCATTTAATGTCGCACGATAAATAAATAAAGTACCCTTATCGATACACCATTAAAAATCACATTTCCCAACCATCAAAGTTGTCAGGGAACGGCGTCATTTACCAATCAAACTTGTACTGTACAATTTGTACATCGATTTAATTTATTCTACTAGATATGTCATGAAATAAATAATTATGATTATTGAAAGAAAGAGTGAAAGCCATTAGATGATCAATTGTTAAACAAGAGTTGTTATTCTTAAATAATTTCGTGAGGCATTATAATAAACTTATATAAAAACGGCAAAACACTCACGTAAATTCGTCCGGTAGCGGCACCGACTAGTTTCGAGCCCATCGGGGGCAGTGGGCATTTCGCAGATGGACCCCGATGGGTTCGAAACTAGTCGGTGCCGCAACCAGAGAAATATACGTGAATGTTTAGCCGTTTTTATATAAGTCTAGCATTTTGTAGTGTTCGATTATAATATGAAGTTTGTCTAATAATATTAATATTTGTTGTAATGCTTGAATACGTTAAAACTTATTGTTTACGGTAATTGGTAATCGATGGTACTCGGTTACTCATAATGTTGTCAGTCAGATGTAGTTGCCAGGAATAACATATAATATTTTCTAATGTAGCATTTGTTTGGATTGGGTGAATCATTACCGTATCGAACATAGACATGGTTTTGTTTTTCTACAGTAACAGTCCACTAATGTTTTTTGTAAGAGGTATGATGTTAGTGCCTAGATCTAATTTGTTCTCTGTTCAGATTCTTTAGTGTATACATATAATTAATTTCTAATTTACCTTGATGAATAGGCAATTGAAATGTGTTTAAAAGTGAATTTTCTGCTGGAATCGATCCATTGATCATTAGCCAGGTCAGTAACAGAGCTTTTACTATTTTATCGCGAGTTTATTCATTCTATTTTCTTAGTCCGGTATTTGACGTTTCCAGTCAATTACATTCTTCGCGCCGGCTCCGGGCCGCTCGAGTTTTATAGCGTCCGACTTCATTATGCTAATAGGGGCTCGAATTTTCCCGCTCCTCCCCAACTGCCTTGCCACTAGTGATTTCTTAACTTTCAATTCAAAAAACATCTATCTGATTTATTTATGTACTTTTAATCAACCTACATTTTTCCCTAAAAACAAAATTGCTTAATTGATACGTGTAAACAGAAATATATTTTTTTGTTAGTTCGCTAAACAAAGAAGATAGGAAGAAAGTGGATGTAAATCCGTGATTCGTTTGATGAGTGCTCGTGCCGAAGACTTAATTTAAGTCGTCATTCCCTTCTCACCCTTTTCTTATAAGGAAAGGATTTGTAAGGGAAGTGATTTTGACAGATAAAAGGTGATTTCCTCCGTTGATTAAAGGTAGGCAAAACATTTGCAATTGAGGATGCCTATGAGCAGCGGTCACTATACCATTTCGGCGAAATCATCGGCCGTTTGTTCGTTTTCTATCTTATAATATAAAAAAATAGTTCTCCATTTTTTGAGTACACATTCTTTTAGTTACGCGTTTGATTCAATATAGTGTATTGTTGATAGTGCAATCGTCGCTTTTGTGTGGAATTTACGACTTAGTCCGGTCTAGACAGGAGGCGTGTATAATAAGTCCATCTCTATTCATATTTCGCGTTGTACAATTTCTATATATCATTGTTATTGTGTCGGC
>NW_013530472.1:3944948-4009118 GCF_000836235.2 Papilio xuthus
TTCGCGCTCCCGCAGGGCCTCTCTTTTGGCCGCCATCACCTCGCGTGCGAAGGAGGCGACGGCGGCCCAACTTTGTTCGCTGCCGACCATCGAAAGTATGACGGCCGGCAGCGACAAATCCCGTCCGATAGCGCCAATGAGCGTGGCGCGTTGCGCGTCCCAGCCCGTGCACACGGCGAGCGTGTGCTCTGCCGTGTCCACGTCGCCGGACGCGCAATTGTGGCACTCGGGACCCGACTCAATCCCCACAACTTCACACAGGTAACGGCTGAAACAGCCGTGCCCTGTGAGAAGCTGCGTCAGGAAGTAAGTCGGTTCCCGGTGCCTCGCCTCCACCCACTGGCGCAGGACGGGGCGGACGGCCTCGATGAGCCGTCTGCTCACCGAGGCGTCACCCAACCTCTCTTGCCATCGCCGGAAGAGATCGTCGCGACCTTCCTTCCTCCAGCGTACGATCTCTTCCGGGAGGGGCTCCTCGCCTCGCTGCCGCATCAGGGCTCTTCTCCGGTAAACCTCCGCTAGGACCCCGGCTTCGAGGTCCCAGGGGAGGCTACCGGAGATAAGGCACGCCGCCTCGTACGACACGGTGCGGTACGCTCTGGAGGCCCTCTGGGCCATGGTCCGCTGCGCACGTCGCAGCAGGACCATGTTGCCTTGGCTCAGGGGCCTCGTCGCCCATATGGGCGCTCCGTAGAGCGCCTTAGAGCGTACCACACCATCATACAGGCGGCGCCACACACCGCCCGCCCCCCCCGCAGTTGGGGAGCAGCCTGGCGAGCATTCCCGCATACTGCACCAGCTTTGGTGCCGGTATCCGGAAATGCTCACCGAACCCCCATTTGCTGTCGAGGACGAGACCGAGATATTTCATGGTCCCCCCGACAGCAATGGGGGTGCCGCTCACCGCGATGGAATATCCGCGGGGGGGCTTAGTCCGAGGCCCATGAAAGAACATGGCCTCGGACTTCTCCAGGGCCACGCTCAAGCCCAGAGCCCTGATGCGGCGCACTACATGAGCTGTACCCGCAGTAGCGAGCACGCCCGCGTCCCGGAACGTTGGGCCCGACGCGGTGACCAGGGTGTCGTCGGCGTAACAAAGTACGCCGACACCCCGGAGATTGGCACCGCGCAAGACCCAATCGTATCCGATGTTCCACAGGAGCGGCCCGAGGACCGACCCCTGTGGAACACCGCACGTCATGTCCCGGCGGACTACTTGGTCCCGGGCCGGGTAAAAGATGGCCCGGTCGACGAAGTAGTCCGCCAGGACTCGCCTGAGGTACCCCGGGACGCGGTGGTACCTCAGCGCCTCCGCGATTGTCCTCCAGGGGATCGTGTTGAAGGCGTTGGCGATGTCCAGTGACACCGCCAACAACACTCCCCCCTGGCCGACAACCTCTTCGACCCTGTCCCTGAGTCGGGTGATGGCGTCGACGGTGGACCTCCCGCGACGGAAGCCGAACTGGCCGCCGCTCAGGTCGGGCCCTTTTTGTTTAATGTTGTGGTGATTTTATTTAGGTTATTTATTTCATTCTGAAAGCATCGACGTTAGAAATCGTGCGCTTAGCGTGTCATGTTTTTTTTTTTAATTTCATACTTTTAAATAGGCACAAACTTTCTATGCGTAAGTCCAAATATATAAAACTAAATTAACTTTTGACTTTTATGTATGAAAGTAGTTATAAGTTACATTAAAATAGATAAAATAAATTTCAAATAGTCAAATATCTTGAATAAGCACTAAAATCCAGAACAAAATGTAAATGAAAAGAGCAAATCTTTTACAGCCGTCCACCAATGTTACTGCGCGGTCATTTGAATAATTTTATTGCGGGATTAGATTCAATTCCTTCGACAAACTACCCTATAAGAATCACTTACGAAGTAAAACCCGAATGCTAGGTTTTACTTACACCTGTAAAGATAATCTATATCTATCTTTTATTTCAATTTTTTCAAAGAATATTAGCGTCGGTGGCTCAGGGGTCAAGCGGTTGTCTTGCAATATTCAGGTCCTGCGTTTGAATCCCGCCATGTACCAATGTGTTTTTCGATTTCCGATTTACATATGTACATTTATCCGACGTTCTTACGGTGAAGGAAAACATCGTGATGCAACCTACACATATCTGAGAAGAAATTCGAAGACATGTGTGAAGTCAAGTAACCCGCACTGGGCCAGCGTGGTTGACTATGGCCTAGTCATCAGTGACTTTGGGTAGACTCCGAGTCCCTCAGTGTGGACGTAGAGCTGATGCTGATTAGTGGGTAGGTTATAATCTTTTCTAACACGTTTCACTACTTACGATAATCAAGACAATTGTTACTTGTTTCTTCTTGAATAAATAATGTAACTACATCGTGAGTTGTAGAAGGATCGCAATACATAACGTCTATCCTGGCGGATCAAAACGTACCCCCGCTTTCAGTCTCTGCCACTCCGCGGCAAATCCTTGCATTTGCCGCCTGTCGTCTGCCGCTATTAATAAAGATTTTCTTAGCAACGTCCGCGTAATGTCCTAAAGCCGACTGCCCCCTACTTATCTGATTGTGTCCATGCTTTATTTACTAGTAAAGATGCTCGTGTGCTTATGACTTTGACTTCGTGCGCTCAGAATTTAAAGTAGATCAACTTCATATTGAGTCAATAAATGTTTTTAAAATTTCTAGACTTATAAAACAAAGTGTTTGTTATTGATCTTATTTATTTTTGATTTTCTTCTTTTTGAAGATTTAAAGAAAATGTATGCACTCAAAATCACTGTTTTTAAATGTTTGGTAAATTCAAAATTATTTTTTGTTCTTCTAGATAAAACATTAAATATTACTCATGGTATACTGTTATAATTAAGAAGAGAACTACACCAAATAATTGAGGCTAGTATCATATATTTTTTTTAATTTTATTTTTTCAAATTATGACAAGGTCTTCGCGAGCCTTCCGAAAGCACCGCTTTGCTAGTTTAAATAATTTAATCTAAGAAATTAGAAACACCACATGCCATCACAGGCGAACTTTTCTGGGGTAACTTTAAGCAAACTAAAATTTAATTTCACGGTCCATTAATGCAGTAAAATCTTCAACACATTTACGTATCCATAAACATGCGTTCCCGTATAATTTCTATCACCTTAAATCCTGAGGAGAGTACCCTAGGGAGCATTTCACGGGTACAGAACTTGTAAGAAAAGATTTTCCCTCCGTACGATGCACAGTTTAAAATCGTGCATTCCTACATTGCATTCCCCTCTCGGTTCTTTTGTATCAAAATTATATTTCGTCTTTCATTTCTTTATCTTGTATAAAAATTCTCGTGTCACAATATAAGTTACTATACTCCTCTGAAACGGCTTGACAAATTTTTTACGAAATTTTTATATGCATATTCAGTAGGTCTGAGAATCGGCTACTATATTTTAAATCCTGCGGACGGAGTCGCGCCCGACAGCTAGTACATTAATAAAGTAAATAATTGTAAGATTACATAAATATTGTTGTTTTATAATTAATTTTTTAGTTAATATTACATTATTACCCCGAGGGTAGTAAGGGTTTGTTTTGTTAGTTATATAATTAACCTTTGAAAGCGTTTTTTACTTTTATGTTGATCTTTAACATTATATGTATTCTATTTGTATTAAAAGGAAATTATCACTCAACTATTATTTTTATTATTGTAGTAAATATTTGTGTCTAAAACATTTCGTTTTCATTAAACAGCGTACAAAATAAACAAAATTTTGTACCTTAATCAACTCCATTCATTTTTTTCTTATTATATTATACAATAAAGGCAATAAAAGACACATTGGATTTTAATTATTTTAACTATTTTGTAAATACATAGATATACGTCGTCGTATGTCATAAGATTTCTGATACAATAAGTGTCCAATTTACATAGACCTCCGTCATCCTTTGTGACATAGTATCTTTACTATGATAGAAGGTTGATCCCATTGTATCGGAGAGGCCAAACATAAAAGGTGATAATGTACGACTCTGGTATTATCCCTTAGGGACGTTTAACACGAAGTTGGGGTCTTAACGCTTATCCTTCCAGTAATTACCGGGGCAGTGTTTATACTTGGGAGTCCACTTAAATACGTCAGCTTACTTAGACGTGTTCGAAGGAAATTATTTCTTTGTCCTAAGCTCGTGTAATGAAAGGCATTCTGGACTCGATCTTAAGAGATTATTTAGATTTACTCTTGAGATGGGAGCGAGGTACGGCTACGGCAGATAAATATTCTTGGACCTTAAATAAGAAGTACATAGCAATAATGTATTTAATTTGAAACTAACATCATGAGCCGTTTATTTTCGGCCTTTAAGTGTGTGTTCTACATGCACTAGGTACAAATTTTTGTTTTTATGTTCGATTTTGTTTGGGGAAAAAAATTCTTGATTTATGCATTTATTTTCTCTCGGATTTTTGTATGACATGTTTTATTACAGCAAATAAATACAACTTAAATTAAATTAGTGTACTTTGTGACCTGGGTAATGACAGTTTTGAACCCACGTCCTCGCGCAGACCGCGACATAGTTCCCTCCGCAGACCCAAGCACGTGCGACTCCCCCCAAATCCTTAACACGTAGTTGAATTAAAATACCTCGTGACCCTTTTTCATTAATAAGAGATCTTCGTTCCACTGAATATTTATAATCTGTGCGGTCCAAGTACAAGGAATTTGTGATAGTTAATTCTCGAAATATTTTTTATAACCTTTAGACTTCATGTAGAGAAATTATTCAAGGAAAATGGTTTCGATATTGAATCAAAATAAATTTATGAAATGTAAGCAACGCGCCTTTAAATTTGGGTGTCAATGGGCTGCAGTCGCTTAGCTTTGGCAAATTTAGGTGGCCTCTTGCACGTTTGTCACTATAAAAAATTGTACGTTAATTTCGAACTTATTAACTTATATAAGTTATAGAAGATGACTTAATCTCTATCCCTATTTTTATGTCTAATACCTATCCTTAATCTCTATCCTTAAATCGTTCAAGTGATTTTTAAATTATGTTTCGAATAATTAGGCACATTTCTTTTGTACCACAACGTAGTCGGCATAAGAAGTGGCTACTTGATTTTTGTGATACATTTTCATGAGGTTACAAACATGTATTTCGTCGACTCTTCTCGAGATTGGGCTCCTAAACGTATTAAGTGAGATTATCATGTCGTGTTATATTAGTGAAGGATACCTTGCAAATAATATAAAGGCGAAAGTTTGGATGCTTGGATGGATGTCTATTAGTTACGCTATAAAGAATATCTGAAAAATTTATCATAGATGTAGACCATAATCTGGAAACAACTGAAGTCAAACAGATCTGAGTCGCAACCAAAGTCTAGAAACTATTTACAAAATTGTTTCGCAACAAAAAACACTCTAAAGATAAACAAAAATTCTATGAAATGATTGTTATAATCTTAGATTAATCAAATCTTGATTTAATTAAAGTACGATTAACTACGACAACGTTTTTCCAGTCCTTCGATCTTTATAAGTATGCGAGCCGACTGGAAGCAATATCGATACAAAACAAAGAGTTGGTCGACGCAACACGTGAGCAAAATCCGCAAACAACATTTCAACTCGCGTTAGACTAGTAACTTATTCAGAGAAACTAACTGAGCTTTTGCGGTGAACTTTTGGGGTAGCATACGCAACCTTTCCCTGTTTACTTAGCTAGCCACTTCTCTAGCTAAATTTTCGACGTTACAATATTGTAACATTTGTATAGGTGAGAACATATCCTTACCTATATACTTTGGTTATTGTATACAATCAAGTACCCAAACTTTGCTTCAAAAGAAACAGCCAATTAGCTTAAGCCCAGGACTCCGTGTGCGCGGAATTAAAAATATATAGTAGCCGATTCCCAAACCTACTTAATCTGCATATATAATTTCATAAAAATCGGTCAAGCCGTTTCGGAGTAGTATGGTAACTAACATTGTGACAAGACAATTTTATATATAAGACTAGCTGTCGCCAGCGACTCCGTCCGCGTGTTTGTCTAAAAAATAAAAAAAATTAGGGGTTGACTACTCTTAACATTTAGGGGGATGAAAAATAGATGTTGGTTGATTCTCAGACCTACTCAATATGCTCACAAAATTTCATGAGAATGGGTGAAGCCGTTTCGGAGGAGTATGGGAACGAAAATTGTGACACGAGAATTTTATATATAAGATGTTACTTGCTAAAGAAGGTCCTATTATTAAAGTAATTTGTAAAGTCGATTGAATTGTTTTTGATTTAAAAGTTGACAAACAAACAATCAAATCTCGACTACTATTACTGTATCTAGAGATGTATGTATTTGGAATTCACAAGAAAATAACCGAGCTACGATAGTATCTTGTAAAACCATCGTGTATCAGAAATTCAATCCTATATCTTATTTTATAGCATTATTCCTTCAGGCGGAGATTTATAATAGAGTCATAATATTTTATGACCATAATATTTATTTTCCCAAGATCATGGCTAGGACTATTCGGTCATAACCTTTCCACTTAAAATACACATTTTATCAAAGACTTTGAGGTCACATTAGAATCCTAACATAATGTTCACTATCTTATATTTATTGCTTTTGTATTTTTATATCGTCTGGAAAATTCTATTACTTTCATTGGGATGAAATATGAGTCTCGGCGTCTGCCAAAGATCAATGTAATTATTTCTTCAAATGAACAAGATTTTATCCTTAAATTCCGAAGACATACCCGAAATAATTTAAGATGAAATATAATATTCTGTACAATTTTGTATTACAAATAAATTCATAATTTGTTTATCAAGAAAATTACGTAATTTAAAAATTCTTTTACACAAAAAACAATTACTTAAGTTACTAAAATTGTAAAGGAGAAATAAATCTTTTAACCGAAATAACCATATGAAGAGAAACTTCTACATTTGATAAATGAATAGTATCAGTAACCGTCTTCGTATATTCTGTGCCAAGCCGAATAGATCATCTTGAACTGGAAATATTTCCTAGGGAATGCAATCTCGGTATTACTTCCTATCAAACTTTTCATATTACCGCTTTGAAACTTACCGCTACAGTAGTATAACCTAGATAAAAATTTTCCTTTAAAACATACGTGCTTGTGACCCCTAATATTGATTCTCACTTGTTTCTCCTAATTCAACTCAATTTAGAACTCGAATCTTGTATTTCTTGTGTTATTTTATTTATCGATATATTAGCAAGATGTGATTTTTTAACGTTGTTTTTTTTTAAATAGGCAGGTCTTTTGACATTATCAGATATTATTTTATGCTTACAAATAAGTCGTGAAACTATAACCAGACGATATATCCGCCTTTTTTATCTTCACTTTCAACTGATTAAATTGAGACATTTGAGAATAGCATTATTATAATTGGATCGTTTATTCGAATAAAAAATATGTAATTTTTTTGTAACATGTAGTAGGGGTCATTGGTTCGAACCATTCCCGACATTTCAGTCACATATCGTGGTCGGATCTTTCTCTTTATTTCGCATGGACGGTGTTTTAAGATCTCTCCTGTGTTCAGAAGTCGAATACGAGATTTTGAGCACACTGTAAGTGGGCCAACTTCAACAACGGCCGGATTTGTTCGGGGAAGACTCTTTGTGAAATGCAAACTACGGCTTTATTCCCTTTTTTTACTTTTGAAATTGATACGGTTTCCAACTTTTACTTTGGCTTTTATCGGTATTCTTCAAGATGTTTTTTTGTTAATTTTATCATGTCTACTAAGGTCTCGAAATGCTTCTCATTTTCTCAAAAAAAAAAGTCAGTGTATCTAACTCCGTTATCACTTACTAATACGATACTAAAAGTGAATCCGTATACAATCAAATCTTACTAATATTATAAATTCGAATGTATAGATAGATGGTTGAATGTTTGTTAGAAGGTATCTCTGAAACGGCTAAACAGATCGTAATGAAATTTGACATTGATAGAACATAATCTGTCCAAAGGGGGAACTACCAGTATCTTCGGTACCTTGCCTAAAGGGACTCCTTTTAATAACATATTTTAGTGAATTATTCGTTTTTTTGTATCTGGAAGAACACATAGGATATTAATTAAGTTTTTAATACCGCTCGGATGGAGTCTAGCTACAACTAGTACATGATAATGGAATGGTTACAATATTAAACCTAATCAAACAATTACCATTAATTTTTAACCGTAATTTTAGTATTATCCTTCGACATCCAAAGGCATAGATAACCTGCATTAAAACAGTATCAGTAGCAACGCTTGGATGCGATTGTAGTTTATCGATGCACTAATTATACGAACACATGTGCAGTCTCATCCCTGCACGACGACGATTATGCGTTTCAAATGGAAATGTGGCAACTAGCATAGCAAAATGTCTCTACCCTGTACACTATTGCCAATTCACGGATATATTTGCGGTTTGTTTTACATTGCTGTTTTTGTGATATTTTTTACTGACCTTCTAACTCTTTCTTGAACCATTTCTCTTTCTTTTTATCAATCATTTATGGATTGGGATTTTTAAATTCAGAAGCATCTTTCTCAGACGTCACACTTTTTCTTTACTTTGCAATTACTGATCCGATCAATGACTCTTACTTTAATTTAAACAGAACTATAAATATTTAAAACATGTATATTTTTAGAGAAAAAAACCCTTAAAACATATTAATACTTCTAATTTTGATTTAATCGATTGCGATATAAAACGAAAACAGCAATGAACAGATCAGTAGATAGATTCACAGGAGTTTAGATCTCAATTCCAATACAAAAGCAATTATTGCGTTTGTGAATTGTCGCCAATGAGGATCGAGTGTTAGTTCGAGCCAATGTTTTATTGAGGTATTTGAAGCGGCGATAGAATGATCCTATGTGCAATGAAATTTACATCGATAATTAGACAATAATCCTAACTACAGATTGGAGTAATTTAAATTAATAACAGGTCTTTGCTAGTTTATTGCATTTGAGTAAAACGAAAGCCCTTTCTTATTTTAAAAATGCCCAAATTGCCATCTATAAAACCTAGCCAATGAGAATATTTTGTCTTACGATTTATATTATTTGTTCTTTTTTGTGTATTGAGGTATAAATCAACGAGTAGATTTGCGTAATAAGACACATAGAGATCAAAAGACGGCACAAGCAACAATCATCTAAATGACAAGACGGTTTTAATAAACTTGAGATTAAAGAGAGAACGTCTGTACCGACATCCCCTAATTTCCGACGTATTCAAGGAAAATAAGATCTTTTTATTCAAGCATCATACTCTTGATATTTATAAAATAGCTTTTGCCCGTGTCTTCGCCCGCGCGGAATTTAAAAAAACCGTTATAAGTAGTCTATGTGATTTTTTTTCTTTCAGACTATGGCCTGACCAATATCTACGGCAAATTTAACCGATTAGCTGTTATGAAGATACGTTATAAGTAATATTAACTTTGCATTAATTTTAATTTTTTCATCTATCATTAGTCTATTGGAATTTTCAAACTTTGAGAAGTGACGATTTAAATAACGATTATAGATCAATCCGGAGGAACAAAAGTACTACTCCAAACCCACATACAGTGCGATAAAAACAGGGAGACGATAATTGTCCTTTTTAATATTTGAATGCAGGTTTAATTCTATACAAACCGATTTGCACCTTTTGTAAGTCAATCCTTATTACCAGAATTTAGTGGCATAGAATGCGGTAAATATGACTACGTAGTTTTCGTGTTTAACTTTTGTAGTATTATACATAGTAACAATGTGATACAGAGACATCTGTGCCGGAAAAGGTATTCTCCCTACTCTGGAGTACTTCAGAACTTGTCACAAATGTTGCCGACATCTGTAGACGTCTTGTTTGCTGACTAGTCTTTGCATAGACGATTCAGTTAAAATGCTTAGAAACGCATTTTGATTCACGTCTTATTTTTTTATTCTCTTTGCTCTTATCGATTCATCCAACCAGTAATATCTTTAATTGTTTTGTGACGTCACAAATCACTATAATTAATTTCTGAATCAAATGTTACTTTATCACGAAATTCATCCACATTTATTACTCTCATCCTAAATCCCCAGAATGTTGCGTCATTTCTTCAAACGAGATATGATTTGTTCCCTAAACAGGCTCCTTTATGGTGGATAGACGTGCTTTATCTAAGCATCCCACATCTCGGTACAAAACTCCACTCCCCTACCTCGGTGTATTCAATTAAAAGATGTGCACGCGGGAAAAGCAATTATGGGGGTTGCTGTGAACTTGGTATATTTTCTTTGTAACTTGTAATGTTTGACATTTGTTATAGATTGTAAAAGTGGACAACAATGGCTGATATAATTAAAAACACGGGGGATCTTATTGAGTATGTTGCTTGCTTGAAAAAAGCATGGAAAGTATTGAATCGATTTTAATTAATCTTTTCATAGTTAGGACCTAGGCTAATATTTTGAAATGCCAGGTTAATTGTTCGTTATTAACGTTAATTGATTTCTTGCCATTTTTGATAAAGCCTCCAGTATAGTATGTCTTTTGACTGTGTTTTAGTTTTGGTTAGTAGACAAGACAAGTAGACAAAAAAATGAAGCTTTTACCGCCCTCTGTTATGTTACTTAAAATATTAACTAATTTTAAAAAATCAATTACACATTCTTATCTCTCCTTAGATCTAGACATACAATAGCTATATGAGTCAAAAAGTTCGTTGGCTGTACTACACTTTCATACAATACTCCCACTTTGAGTTTCTCACAAGCTTCACAGGCGTTGCTTTTAGCTGTAGTGCGGTTGTATTGTTGGCTGGAGCGTTGTCCCGTTGCCATGGCGACGACGCCTCGGCTTTAATTTCGTTACACAATGGCGCGTCTCTTCGCCGTACTTCCTTGTTCTTATTATTGTCCCGCTAGAAAGAGCAGCCTGTTTATTATTACTGCCTTTACTAGTACTAGACTATACTAGAGATAGTTCCTAGATCTTACGAGTTAAGATAATAGTTCTGTTTCTAAACTTTTGCGGTTTTCAACAAAACAGAAAAAGAATTGAATGTTCACTTCGATTTATTTTCTTTTATCCTTAATATAAGCTTATAGTAGTTGCGTTAACTTAAAAAATTAACACAAAATGGTAACATACTAATTTATAGCGATTAAGCCGAGTAAAACGAGGATTTTTTTAACCCTTTTCAGCGATATGTAGTAACCGACTAATAATCCTTAATAGTCATTTAAATCAAACAAGTCATCAAAGTGAACATAATAATTTCCTTTAAATTTACAACTGAACCTCGAATTGTGGCGTGACGCATGCGATGAAGGAAACAAACGGTTTAGATTCGAATACTTTGTGAGGAAAATAAATGGGACCAAGTTGTATCGCATAAAATGTTGTGCAACTGAAAAAGTTTCTACCAAATGAGTAGGAAAATTGTCGGACTTGTGCACGCCTTGTAGTTTTCGGGTTTATGACGCTGTAAACAGAGATTAATTTTCTTAATCAGACTTGCTTGGAGCTTTATTGCCAGTTTTTTTGTACTTAAAGAATACGTTCTCTTACAATTTAATTAATGAAAGTATTTCGTCTTCTACAAACTTAAAATTAATACAAAAAATTTAAAATTACAACGTAGGGGCACGACCTTATTATAACATGACGGCAATTTTAAAATTATGCTTACAACTAAATGTTTTCTTGTCATTAACAATAATACGGCGACTAATAACATTGTAAACAGTGGATTGGAAACGTAGCAAAAGTTATATTCGGTTTAGCGAGGACTAAAAGGAATCTCGCAAAAAGATAATAATGCGAACTCGCCGGCGAACTTCTCAAATAACGCAACGGGCTAGGGAATAGCTGAACACGGATATAAAAATGATAATCTAGAATAGCCAAACTACACGGGCCTAATCATAAAAAAATAGACAGTGTTTAAATAAAATTTTAGCTAATATATATGCCAATCCTGTTATTACACACTCTTATTTAACATTACCAGAATTTCCAAAGTACAATTTTGACAAATAAAAAACAAAGTTCTTATACTAAAAACAGTTTTGGTGATACATATTTAAGAATATAACGTTATCTTTTATAACCACGTTGACGCCTATAATATCATTCAACGGTCACGAGGTTAAAACACGTGTTTAGCTAAACAATATCTAACTGTAACGTTCCTTTGACTTTTGTACTATTAGGACCAATAAGATATATTTTATAGTCACTTCCAGTAAATCGTAGACAATACCTTTGTATAAAACAGGTAACAGTAACAAGGTAAGTTTAATGCGGCCATATCGGAATGGCTGGAGTACAACGAGCTGCAAACAGCCGGCGGCAGTAACAACACTATTACACATCTTTTTATTGCCAACGCGCCAGAGACCACCTCGGCATGGAATTCAAATCGATACATAATGAGCCCTGCGTGAATTGCGCTTCCTATTGTGAATGTCTATTTAAGTGTCGCAATTGTCTTATTACGTTTGATAGCCGTTAGATTTTAAGTGTTATTTATCTCCTAGTTGTGATATTATGTACGTTAACCAATAATTTTGCATCACTTTTCTTCTTATTATTACTTATACTTAAGGTTCAGCCTGTTGCTTTTCATGAGACATATATCTTAAAAACTAGTTTTTACTAAGATACGTAAAGTGATCCGATCATATAACGGTCTCTAAAATTTGAAGCTACTTTTCAAACTATAATAAATCTTACACAAATAATTAAACATTATTTCTAATTCAACACAATTTAACAAAGTCAACCACGTGGTATTCGTTGTGAAATATATCCAGTGCATTACTTAATACAAACGGCATGTTACTAAAATGAATCTAAACATTGCTTGAAGTTTGTTGAATCTAGTTGGCGAGTTGAATGAGAGCCGACCGCATTCGACCAACTTTAATATCCAGGCAACAGTCGCAGGCAAAGCCCGTAGTTGCCTTTTGACTCGGTAATTATTCGAAATATTAATGTTATTTTGCTAAAATGTTTAAATCACTGTCAACTAAAATCTAGCTTGTCACGGAGTTTAGTTTTTTGCTTATATTTGGAGATATTTATGGGGGTAGTTTATACCTTATCATAAGATAGTCGTCGGGGTTTTTTTTTCAATAACAAATTTGTGGCGTAAATTGCTGTATCTTTGGCTTAAAAATTTGAGTTTCTTACAGCTCCTAGAGACAGTAGACCTGAGTTTTTAATATAAATACCAACTTGATACCTGAACGCGTTCCTGAGAAATAGGGTCTTTACAGACAGACAGACGGACAACAAAGTGATCATATAACGGTTCTTTTTTTTCCTTTCGTGGTAGGTAGGAAACCCTAAAAACAATAAAAGTTGGATAAATTGTTAAAAAAAAGATGATAAATCAAAGTTTATTGCAAGAGTTTTGCGCAAAATATTGACGTAGCTTACATTATACGCAGGATATTTCTGATGTCCGTCCGCTAACATCGTTTGTCACGGCGAATATCAATATATCTGGTGCGGGTCGACGATAACTAATAGCCTTACTAGTAAGAACACTCAACGCCCGCTGAAGCGTTATACCCTATATATTTCGATATTATCCACTGACTTTTTGCACTCGTTTTGCTTAGTTTTTAAAGAAATAACCGTTCCATACGAAGATCTTTTATTCATCTTCGTGAGAATGCCCCTTTTTCTTCATCATCAACATCAACCTTTGTTTGCCCACTGCTAGACACATTCTTTCGTCTTTTTGTTCGTGAGCTATGAAATTATGATAACGATGGAGTACTGGAAAGGCGACGTGAAAAGTCCCAAAATGATTACTGACCTATATAATCGTTTCTATTTTGTTTTTTGTTTTCTTTTGTTCAATCTGAAAACGTAACTTAAATCTATTGTCTGATCATTGATCCTCTTAGATATTTTTCTTTCACATAAATACTAAAAGCACTTTTACAATGTCTGTCTCTATTGTCCCTTTAAGATCGGTGTGTACACAAAAGGAATTGTCCTAAATAGACCTTTAAATATCTTTGAGGGTCATTAAAGACGTTCACTTCTGTTAAGTTTCTTAACGAATGGCTTCGAAAGAAAACCCCTAACCAGTTTTAGGGAGACATTTGACGGTTTCTCTAACATTAATGGTTCAGCAAAAGGGTATTTAATTTAAAATTATTTTCCATTAGAGAACGCGACGGCGAAAGTTGGTAGTTACTTCCCCCAGAAACTAATGCATTTCAAGAAAAGCTTACTTAATCAAGTGAAAGATTTACTTCATAGAGGGGACTTAGTTGTATACAGTATGATTTAAAATATTACTATTGAAAGTTTTAAAGTGCACAACTTTAGACCATAATAGAGTTTTAATACTTACTCGTTCTATAAAATATGTTAAACAATTTTTTTTGCTTTCGAAATTAGCTTCGTTACATTTACTTAACTTTAATGGTTGAAATCTTGAAATGTTTCAGAAGTTTTAGGTGGAACATTATTCCTTAAGTTGTAGACAAAAAAAACACATGTTCATAACTTTATTATTATTTAGATACTAAGATTGAAAAAGGCTATGTTACAGATCTCATTATATCTCTTAGTCTAGTATTTTTTTAATCTGATTATCACAACATGTCTAATGAATCATCCTGTATCTACAAATACTCGTCGAAAGTATACCAGTAGAGTTTATTTACAAACGGCGGTAGTAAATCCTGGCTACAGGCAACGGGGGATATCTCATTACTAAGTTTGGGTGGACCCGCGCTAACCGACTTCCGTTATTCGCTTGTTATAACTTTGACTTCAAATATCCTGTTGTTATTTATAACAGAGTTAACTACGATAGTATGAAGGTTGTGCTTATGGCTTTAATTTTTACTTCAACATAAACATGTTAAGGGATAGATTTTTACAAACAATACAGTATGATTTTTTTTTATTATAATACAAAAAATTATCATGCGCATTCGTAATTGAGATTAAGTAATAAGTTATAGGGAGTGTTGCCGATATTTTTTGCCGTTTTATAATTCTTTTAACTTTGAATTTTTATATTTGGAACATCATATTTTATTCTTCCTTTGCTATTCCAAAATAGTAGTTGTAAATAAATTATTTTTCTTTGATTTATAAAATTTTTATTTTCATTTTAATAATTATTTTATTTTCAAAATTTTATCTAAATCCTACCGCTCGTTTCCTTCCTCTCAGCTCTCCGTCGACTTTAAGGAGTCTCTTATTTAATTAAATCTTGAATAACGCATGATAGTAAATACTTATAGAACACCCCGTATTTAATTTAGTACGTATCGGAAAGATATATAAGTATTCTGACTAAACTTATCACAACAAACGTCTGAAATAAAAATATTAAAAGAAATTCTTAATTTTCGTTTAAAAATAGATAAAATTACTGAAGTTGTTTTTAGCAGAAATATTTTTTAAATAAAATTCTTTGATGTTCTCCAAAGAACGAAGAAAGGTCTTACAATTAGATTATTAAGAGAACAACTTGTTTTAATATAAAGCAAAGGGAAGATGCCTTTGATGTGGAAAATTTTATCTGTTTCGAAACACAGCGTTTCAAAGAAAGTCATGCTTCGGCTTTCATTTAATATAATGGTTTCGTTTTAAAATGAATTTTCTTACATAAAAAACTAAGATAGCTTTTTATAAGTTTACTAACAGTGACCCGCGACTCCGTCCGCCCTCAATAAAAATAACATAATTAAGCCTATGTATTCTTCCAGACTATGTTCTATACGTATGCTAAATTTCAACGTTATGCGTGCAGCCGTTCTGGAGATACCTTCTAACAAACATCCATCCATCTAAACATTGGCATTTATAATATAAGTAAGATTTGCAAAATAAATAAATTTTACAAGCATTTATAATTTTAAATAAATTTGTATGTTACTAAAAATTTACTTTACTTCAAACATCTTTGCATTAGTGGGATAATAAAACCACGATATTAAAACAATTTATCTCAGTAAAATAACATAGTAAATTGCCGCTGGAATCCGAGTTAACACGCGTCATCGCATCACACCGTCATAGTTCAACTTTTTCTTTCACTGGAGTAATGCGAAAAATATGTCGGACGGTGGAAAGGGGGTCGAAACTGGCGTCCGTCATAAATCAAAGACTGCCCCCGGCTAGAATCGACTCGGAGTTCCATAACCCGAGTACAAAGATCCGGGCTTTTAAAATACGTCATCTATTGTATTGAGAAATTACATAGTCCTTTCAAAAATATTGTTCAGGTCCTTTTAATAACCATAGTTATTTTATTATTCGGTGGTTTTCTGATACATGAATCTAATTTTCTCTGAAATCAAGAACATAAATTTAAACGGAAATTTGGTCTCAGAAACATACGGTAAAAGATCTTAAAAGAACATGCGCACGATAACTATAGAACAACAATCACGAAACCTTTTAAAAGACAGGACACGAAAAAATTATTATAGAAATTCACTTAATACATTTAAGAAACTCGAAAGGATACTGAGGAAATTATTCAGTTTAACTGAGAAGAGTATGAAAATACTTACTCTCTTAATACAAAAATGGCAGTCTACTATCTTTACAACGCGCGACGTCTACTGTAAGTTTACTAAAACCGCCATCAAGAATTCCACGTACATCGTGTTAACTCCGCTATAAAATAAACTCTTGTTTATAAACCGAAAAATACAGCCTAAAACTCCACATATTTTCCTGCGTGTTCACACCGCACACCGTCTTTAAAGTTTACCAGTTTAAGGTGACCTTTCATGACTCTTTTGTCTTGTTTTCTGTATAGAACTTTCAGAAGTGATTATAAGAGTGGAGGGGTCAAATAGAAATGGCTGGTGCAGTAAAGCAGTACCATAAGTAACCATCCAAGAGACTTGCGTACTCAGAATAAATTTTCAATACTCTTGAATACGGATCGTTAGTTCTTTTCAAGGGTTTTCATGTTTACGCACAGGGCTTATCTTTAGTACGGGTAGGCGTTATGGAAGTTGGGGTTGGGAGAAAGTTTACCCGTAATGTATATTTAATACTTTATTTAGAGCCATTTGAAGCCTCAACGATGACAAGGTGATTGATTTATCTATTACTTGTTGTGGTGATACAAGTCTCTACCAAAATATTGTACTTAATCTCATATTTTTTTTTACATATCATAAGGTGGCAAACGAGCGAGCGGCCACCTGAAATCGCTGAATAGTGAAGGACATACGCAATTGCATATGCGTTGCCTACCTTTAATCGACGGAGGAGAGGATGCACAGAAAGAAAATATTTTCCCCTTCCATGCATCTTCTCATCCGGAAAGTCCACTTCCACTTCCCATCCTTTCCTTATGAGAAAAAGGGTGGAAAGGGCAAGAGGACTAAATTAGGCCTCCGGGACGCACACTCATCAGACAAAACGCGGAATTGCTTCCACTTCACGCCTGTCTTCTGTGTGGTCGTGGTATTTCACCGGACGAGCCGTGCCGATTCGTGCGAAGATGTTAAAGTGGGCTCTACAACTGTTAAATTATAAAAAAATAAATATTTTGCTTATTTCAAAAAAGTTGAAAGACCTTGTAACATTGTAGAACTAAAGTCTGCAATATTCAATATTGTTTTAACATTTCGAGAAAGTTTTGTTCGTAAAATTTTCATTATTTTGTACAAAATAAATTCATCGTTAGAGTACAGAGTAAATAGTTTAAGTTCGGATCATATAACTCGAATACGTCGAATTCCTATACCCTTCAAACCACAAACTCTGCTATCAATTGAAGCTCGCCCATCCGTGTTTCCGAACATTCAACAAAAACATAATTCCTTACTATAGTTGTGGTAAATTAAACTCTATCTGATTAACATAGTGTTTATAATCGTGTGATGTTTTTATAAGTTACACTTCGTTGTTGTGATATGAAATTCTGCATTGTGCTGGCTGCGTTAACGTTTTGTTCTGATTTGAATTACAACGCTGCGCAGATATTGCATGTGTTGCATTTCCTTTTATGCAATAAATTACAATATATTTTTGCTGCTTTTATTGTTAAAGAAACACAATATAACAGCAAAAAAAATTTAAAACAAATCACTCATTTACTATTAAATCGCAATCCCACTTTCCAGTTTTTTTTTTAATAGCCAATTTAAAAAAATGACGCGTTTTAAAAAAAACAGTATGAATTGGTAAAATTTTATTTGACTAACAGATAAAACTGTAATCGTGGATTTCTGAGACCAACTACGGGAGGGATTTCGAAATGTTTTCACACAGATTTTGGGGTTTCAAAACCAACAGTAAATAGCGTTAAACATATGTTTATTTGTGTTCAAAATTGTATTGTTAAATAAGTAAAAAAAACAGTATAACGTCGATTTGATGTGAATGTAAATGCTTATATACTGTTAATTCATAGCTATATAGGTACATGTCTTAGCTATCATAGCGTATCTGGTTTTGACAACAACAGAAGCACATTGAATCGATACCCACAAGCTGCCAAACATGTACATATACAGAGTTTACAACTATTGTCTTGTGAACATTGTATTGATAACAGGAATGTCGGCGAACAATAATTAAATAGAGCAAACAGTTTCACAGCACAACACTTTAGTTATAACAATCTTAATCACAAAAACTTTTTTTTAACATTAACTGTCGCCAGACATTTCTTCCAGAATAAGTTCTACATTTAATAAATACAAGCAGTTGTTCTGGAGATGCCTTTTAACAAATATCCATCCATACAAACATTCGTATTTATAATACTAGTAAGATCTGTAGAAATATGTTGTGATAAATACATGACATATTAAAAAATCAAAGCAAACAGTTCTAAAACTCAATACTGCTCTCCTTTGTAGAGCATTAAAGGATATTATCGTTAAGAGAGTAAGACGAGAGCTTTGTAAGTGATGTTCAACCATTTAAGCACAATCCTATTAGATCATTAGAGCGAGAATCGCTTGCACAATACTCCACCACCCTTTGCGTGCTGCACGAAGTATAAACAAAATGATACGAGCGATTCTAGCACAGATTTACACAGCAACTTTATATACGCTATCTACAGTATATTTGAAGAAATTAATTTTAAGAATGTTCATTCGTGAGTGTAACATAACTTCGTTACATTATCTTGAGTTTCCAAACCAGTGGTCAGAGTAACCATTTTATACTGACCTACGTAATACAGACTTATTTTCTGTTAAATGTTTAACATGGAAGGTCTACTTTCGATGGTTTTGTAGTTAGGTTTCCTCAATTTAGTTGATATTACTTCTCTTCACTTCAATGTATAGGATGTTTCTTTTCATTAAACTGATTTAGTTTGTTATAAAGTTTAATGATTGTAACATAGTATAGTCGAATTTAATAGAAATGCGGAGTTATCATCTAAACAGTGCCTTTATAAGACTGTAATCACAGACTAATTAAAAACAGACATGTTTGTATCTTTAGTTTAAACTTTCTTAAAATAAAGCCATAGACTATTGAATTCTTCCATCTATGCCTTTTCCCATTCATTTTAGGGTCAACCTTTCTCGTCTTAATTCGCCAGGCACGATTCCTGCAGTCTATTTCGCTCAGATCAGTTTCTTTCAAATCCTTTTGGATCGTCATTAACTAAGTGGTCAGTGGTCTTCTGCAATTTCGCGACCTTGTGGGCATGTTCAAGGCCAATTCGACCATATTATCCGAGTAAAGAGTCAAACACGACATACTAAAAATGAAACCAACATCTTTACCCAGTAAGAAATGGTCTTTTTGGATCTAATTCTTAAATGAAATTATATTTTATGACCATACTACAATGAATTAATATTGACAATAATTTTAATTTTAGTTCATCAAGTTCAGTTTCATAATACAATGTCATCTATATATCAAAAGAGGTTGCCATAAAGTTAGTTATCAGTAGAATCTAAATTGCATGTAAGGTAGAAATCCGCGCGGACTCGTGTCGGATACGTCACGTGATAAAAAAGCAATTTGTGGCGCATAAAGAAAACGCAGCGTTAACTGTTATCCTGCTGGTGCAGTTAAATAAATGTAACTGCATAGTATGCCTATATGTATATTACACATAGTATACACTACTTTTGTGTATACTATATGTATATTACACATAGTATACACTACTTTTGTGTATACATATACAAAAATTATTTCAACTTCATGTTAATGTATGTTTTTACTAAATAAGCAAATAAGGCTTCCCGTAAAATATTTTCAGTATCTATAATTAAAAAATACAGTTAGACACTGTTTTGTTAAACACGTGGTTTAACCCTTTGAAGGCCGATGAATGGTATTATTGATGCCAATGTGGTTATATGTCCCCTATATCACCATACTATTTTCAGTATAAGTATTTAATTATTTATTGGGCAAGAATTTCGCAAGCCTACGCTTTATAATATTTTCCATAGCCATGATTCGTCAAAAATCCACCCCGGGCTTTATAGTCACGGTATAAAATTTTAACGTATGCTTAAGCTAAAATTTATTTGAAACACCCCTTGATTACATATGTAAAAAGTTAATTAACATTCATTAACAGAGTCAACAAATCGTGCAATATTCTAATGAGGATCATATAAATTTCTTTCCTAAATAAATCTCGTCGTGTTAGAAGTTGGATGTAAAATAATACTTTGAGTGGAAGACTGCAAGTTGCGTCTCTATTGGATGTACCGTGTTGCTTTGCGGGATATTTCTTTATTCATCATACTTCAGACGTCTCAAAGGTTCTTAAAATATACTTTTAATAAGTCCGGTTTTCTTGAAAATATTATTAAATTATCTTTTTAATTTATTAATTAGCTGTTGTATTGTTTACTTGGATGATGAAGTACAAAAATACGTAGCTAGTGTTGTAAAGCAATGTAATGTAAATATAATGTAAAGGAAATGTAATGTGCGATGTATATATAATAATTATACAAAAAAGTACTTATTTTGGTAAAATAGTAGCATTCATACGTCTCTAAAACTTATGTATATGTATAAAACATATCGTATTTAAACGGGGATTTCGGTCTTAGAAACCCACGGTAAACGTGATAAAGTATCCTGTCACATGTCAATCGCCTTGATGGGCCATCGACGCGACACGCACCTGCTACCGTTCTCATTTTTTTGACACTCTGTTTTTTTTCAATCATCAACGGCACTTTTTGTAAATAGAGTTTTTCTTTTTATTTTCAAAACATTGTAATTAATAATAGAAAAAATTAAAAAAAAACTCGAACAAACAAAGAAAAATAATAAAATGGAGAAACTTACCGAGAAAGATGAAGACGAAAAATTATTCGCTTAAGTTTTTCTATCCGATTATAACGTAGGACTTCAAGAAATAAGTTAATGCTATTTAACTTAGCTAAGCACTTTAACGGCTAAAACTATGACTCACTTTAAATAAGAAGGAATTAAGGTCAGTAATATAACTTTACATAATTTCAAAAAACAAAAGACTGTCAATAACTCTGTCTGTGGAAACCTAAGTTTAGACAATCTGATAACTGAAACATCAATTAATTATTATTAATTCTTATTAAGTTATTGATACGTTCATTAAATATGGATAGCCTGTAATAATGTAAATTGTAAGTGGTGCGGACGTAGCGAGATAAATCAAATCCGGAATTAATTTTGGTACATTCGGACATGAATATTAATGAGCCGAAGCCCGCCTAGGCACGCGTGTAGCACTAATGATTGTTTATAACGCTGTAACTTACAATCACAAGCGCAGAGACAATTGCTAAAATCATGTTCGCTTATGGAATGAGCAAGAAATGTCACAAAAGTAGTAATATATCTATGCCAAATTTTATCGAGATCCTTTTAGCGGTTCTGAAGAAACGTAAATCAAAATGCATCCATCCATCTTTTCAACTAAACTTTCACATTTGTAATATTAGTGAAATTAAGAAGTAAGATAATCGAGTAATTTTACAATAATTTAGTAGCATATTTTATATAAATATGGCCTTAAAAACTTTCTTGCAAAAATGAAAAAATTAAACTGAGCATACTAGACATGGTAAACATAATTTTCTGTTTCATTTACGTTATTCGAATGAACACAAGGTTCTTTTTGTTATAAATCGCGTGTGGAATATGCGTGCCGCGAAATAAAATACATTACGCGTACGGACATCTGAGGGTCTTACCGGTTTAGCATATTGATTTTAGACGTGTGCAACTGCTGGATCTTGTTGCTAATAGTGTATGCATATTGCATACATCTTACTAGTATTAAAAATGCTAAAGTTTAGATGGATGGATGTTTATATGAAGGTATCTCCGGAACTCTATGGATCTTGATGAAATTTGGCACAGATGTGGAACATAGTCTATAAGAACGCCTAGGCTACTCATTAAGTTTTATTTTTAGTTCCGTGCGGACGGAGTCGCGGGTGATTGCAATTTTATATAAAGGGGTAAACTATCAATTTGTCGACCAAAAACTATTAGTAATTGCTGCAATTTGAAAATACTATTTTGCTTGAAGAAATTAATGTCTAGGAAACAATTGAAACCAACGATTAATCGTAAGTTTTTAAGACCAATATCCTTGTACAAAACGTATTGTTATCTCTATTTTGTCAAAGATAATGAGAAGGATGATATGTTTTATACCTGGGATTTTGGTTTCAGAAACCTACAATAAGTGTCTTTTGTAAAATCCATAACAAAGGAGCATCTGCAAATGACTAGTCAACATAGAAATTCTCGAGAGAAAGGGAGAAATTAACTAGTGACTATTCTACGCGTCAAATCGAATATTAACTTTTTACTTAATGTCATCGTTATAATTTATTTATTATAACTAAAGCTAGAATAATAAAAATGTGTCTTATGTATACACTAGACAATAGGTAGTTAGTGCTTGCATAAACTAAACCGGTGATTGCATACTGTCCCCAAAGCGTAAATCATTTTTATTGCATTTCGTGAACGTATTTACGACTTTCATTCATAATTGTTAATGTCTGCAGTTGATAAAGGAAATTAAACACTAAATTTAAATTCAACCACAAATAACCATGATATACAAAATATTAAAACTAAAACAATATGTTTTGTATAACTCGACAATGAAAACTCATATTTAGTCTATTTAAAGATGTAATTCATGTCTGTTACTTAAATGTAGCCTAAACAGTTTGATCAATTCTGCAATAGCGCCAATAGCCTAATGGTTAAGGGAACGGATTTCCGATCACGAGGTCGGGGGTTCGAATCCCGACATTCGACTTTTGTCGTAAACCATATCCTAGCATAAGCCTAGAGCTTAGTTGGTATGGTAAAAGAATTATACAAAAAAATCTGCTAATATTTAAAAAAAAAATGAAGTTAATCGATGCGTATTCTTCCTCGAAACATCACAGTTATCAGTCGGATTTATTGGTTTTCTTTTAATATATTATTACTTGTTTCCAAACCAATAGATAAAGTTTTTTGTGTATAAATCTTACTAATATCTTACTTTTTACTATTATAATATTATAAATGCGAATGTATCTCCGGTACGACTCAATGGATCTTGATGAAATTTTTCATGAATGTAGAAAATAGTTTGGAAGAACACATAGGCTACTTATTTAGTTTCTTTTAATTCCACTCGAACGGAGTTCCGGGAAGCTAGTTCATTGTGATTAATATTCATGTTGCAAAGTACTTAATCAATTACGGATTTGGTACGCCACATTAACTGTTCGCAAGCCACTTATAGGAAAGCCATTAATATATTCGATTGCTACATAATTAATGATAATTCGAACAATGAATTGTGTCTTTGTAATTATAAATTAATTAATTAAAAAAATACATTTGTAATTAATGTTTTTGTCATCATTAATTATAATTGATTAATCATCAGCTCTTTATACGTTCAAACTGAGGGGCTTCTACCTAAAGTTAGACTAGGCCATAGACAACCACGCTGGCCCCGTGCGGGTTGGCTTTACATATATTTTTCAATTTCATCTCAGATATGTGCAGGTTACATCACGATGTTTTCCTTCACCGTAAGAACGTGGGATAAATGTATATATGTAAATCGAAAATCGAAAAACCCATTTCTACATGGTGAGATTCGAACCCATGACCTGCGGTATACAAAGCAAATACTTAACCCCTGAGCCACCGACGCTACTAAAATACATTTACAATTAAGGTTATTGCACTGTTCTTATTTTATAGAACATTTTTTCGTTTCATAAATAGATACGATTGTTGAACCGTTCAGTTAATTTATACATCTCAAATGAATCCTAATGATGTCTCATTTAAATTTAAAACACTCCTTGTTATGCCGACAAAGATTACACAATAATAAGACTAAATAAATATTAAAAGATGTACCTAACTCTGTGTTGTCCTATTACTGTATACAATTGGCATTGGAATGAAGGGTTGTTAAATGGACAAGGTTTATTCATAATTATTCCTGTGGATGGCATAACAAACGTAGCGTGAATGATGGGCTAGGGGGAAACGTTTGTATCAGATGCAATGGTCAGCGCAAAATTTATATTATACTTTTTTGTTATTTTTTTTTCAATCAGTACTTGTTTAAGACGTGGTATAAGGATCTTTATAAAATAAAGAACCTATATATTTATTGAAACATGTTTTTTATTATCTGACTTCTTACTAATATTATAAATACGAATGTTTGGATGGATGGATGAATATTTTTTTTGAAGGTATATCTAGAACGGCTGCATGGTTCTCGCTGAAATTTGTAATAGATGTAGATCATAGTCTGGAGGAACACATAGGAATAGGCACATTAAGTTTTTTTTTCTTATTTTGAGCGGACCGTGTCGCGGGCGACAGCTAGTTTATAATATATCTTTGCTAATATTGTATAAAAGGTTTGATTGATCCAAACCTTATTCAATTTTGTTTGTCATTGGTTGAGTTTTCAATCTTACATATATAAATGGGAATGATTAGATGGATGGATGGATGGATGTTTCTTTATATTATAATACAAAGTATTGTGATGTTATTTAATGATTACCAATACTCAAAAATTTGGTGTATCCGCCTTCAATTGTTTTATACTTTTTTTGTTTTTTTTTTTGATGATTTAAACTCGCGCATTCTGACGCCGTGGTATAATCCAGTAACACCGAATGTGAAACGTTTTTTATTTACATTTGGATCGTGCAGCTGCTGTTTGTAATCCAAGTATAATTGAGAGTTATGTAAATTTGCTTCTGTGGTTTACCAATACGCGTTGGAAAAAAAAATGGTGCATTATTTTAAACGTTGGGGTTGGTGTACTTAAGTAACGTTTTTAGTTAGAAATAACTTTTTTAAAACGCTTAACTTACATCAACTGACGCGACATATTTGAAGTAAAATTTACCTAATTGCTTCTTCACGAGACATTCATGGCAGAAGACCTAAGTGTAGATTTGATAAGGTCTGAGTAAATAAAATAAAAATAATACAAATTAAATTATTTTTCTATTCACGAAATATATTACGCCTTTGGGTCTCATGTAGCTTGTAACATTAAAATTCCGGTAGCCGGTGGAGGCGAGCAGGGATAGGTGTTGTTTTTTACAGGAAATTGGACGGTCTTTAATTTTGGTGGTGGTTACATTGATTTATGGTTCGATGGGATGACTGCAGATTTAAAGGGTTCATAAAACGTTTTAATATTAACCGTATATCTTATATGTATAATATAATTGGATATTATAATATATTTTATATATATATTTGGAATCTCGGAATCGGCTCCAACGATTTTCATAAAATTTAGTATATAGGGGCTTTCGGGAGCGATAAATCGATCTAGCTAGGAATCATTTTTAGAAAGCATTTTTTTCTTTAAATAACGAGTTCATATTTTTTATTGTTCTATCGGTAAGATCGAAATATTATTATTCTTATTTCATCATTTTATTAGTAATTCATACTTAAATATAACTTCCAAAAAGCAAAATTAAAAAAAAAATACCGAGCATCATCGGTCATCCAGGTACTTTTGTTGAAACAACATATAAATTTTTGCTAATAAATGTGTGTATAAAACTATCTTTAGCCTGTTTTATTTAATGATAATGTACTTTGCTAATGCCAAAGAGTTTTACATCGGTCCAGTTGTTTTTACATACAGAAATAAAAAAAATTCCTCTTTAAAATCTACCTATAAGCAGATATTAAATTAGACTCTAAAAAAACTGATAGCAAATGCGAAGCGAAAATATATTATGAGGTCATACTCCAATGTCTTATACGTATTGTTTTACTACTGTTGTATAAAGTTAAATATAGATGGCGCTGTAATCTAGATCTTAAATAGATTATGTAATGTTTATCTTGATTTGTTGTTTTAAAGTAAAGATCATCATCAAAAGACCAAAAGAAAGTTGGTGGTTAAATGAAAATGTAGTATGTAGCATTTTATAATTTTAAAATAAACCTAATTATTAAATATTATTGAGGAATAAAATATAGACTAAAATCATTATGAATCAAGATTGTATATAAAATAATTAGAAATACTATTTGGTTGGTAAATTATAAAGGTTATAGGTTATTTTTGTGAATTTTACATTTAGTCATCAAATATTCGTTTATTTCGTCGACTCCGATAAGAGCAGAGTGGCGCAGTGGAAGCGTGCTGGGCCCATAACCCAGAGGTCCGTGGATCGAAACCACGCTCTGCTAAGACACTTTTTGTTGATTTTTTGAAACTGATAATATTAAAATATCCGTATTACTTTTGCTCTAACTAGTTATTTTTAATATGCAACTAATTAGATATTTTTACACAAAATGTTTAAATGAATTACCGTATTATTTGAGTAGCTTGTGAGAAAATTTTTAAATTTGATTTTTCTACCTTATTCCTTTCCTTTTGACTAGTAATTTAAATCAAGCTCTTAATTTTAGAAAACTTCTTAATTTGAGAAGCGGTTTTGTAAAACAAATTTTGCATACTCAAATATGAAAGCAGAGTATAAAACCTCATGTCGAACTAATTAAAATACTATCACAATATTTTAAGTTGTCGTCAGTGAATGAAGTAAACGGCTTAATAGCTCCTCTAGTGGCTAATTGGTCTACTGTACACCGCTAGAGCCGCCCACTTGAAATATGGACACTGTAAGACTTAACGTATGGTATAAGTAAAAAGCTGATGTTATAAAGCGTTTATTTATTTACAACTACGACAACTAGTTTAATTTAAAACTCCAATGGCGCCAGTATATCAAGGACCTTGACGACGGTTATGAAATTCAAAAAAACGCTTAACGTAATACTTGAGCAATCATTTACATTGAAGGTCAAGTTATACTAGTCGTTGAAGTGGCAAAGGGTGAAAATAGGAATTTCGCTGAGCGTGCCGTTGCTAGGCGACGCTTTGTCAAGATATTACGGAATCCCAAATAAGCCTTCACGAAGCGAATTTGAAATATTGACGAAGAAAATTGATATTTTAATGAGTTTTCATTTAAAAGTGCTACGAAAGGAAATGACATTTTGAAGTGAAAATTTATACCGAGAATTTAATTTTTCAAATAAAGAAATCTTATTAATATAAAGAATGTTTGGATGAATATTTGTTTGAAGTTATCTGCGGAAGGGCTCAACGGCTCTTGATGAAACTTTGCAGAAATGTACAACAGTCAGAAAGACTACTCATTAATTTTTAGGGTTCCGTACCTCATAGGAAAAAAACGGAACCCTTATAGGTTCACATTGTTGTCCATCCGTCCGTCTGTCAAGACTCTTTTTCTCAAAAACCCGTGAAGGTATCAAGCTGGAATTTTTATTTTTAATTTCGCGAGAACGGAGTCGCGAGCGACAGCTAGTGAAGGTATAAATGCTAAAATAGAAGTATACACAACTGCTTATTTTGTCTCTTAATATCAAAGTATAATACAGTTTGTTGATTTCTTCTCATTTTCCCGCTTGCAAACGCCACAGATGTTGCGTGGTTTTGCGATACTTTTTCACACTAATTGCCAAAGACTATAAAAAGCTTACAAGCGCCAGTTTTGGTGAGCGGCCAACCATTGCACTTATAATACTTACACATTTTGTTGATTTAACTCTTATAACGTAAGTCGTAAAGTCTATTATGGCTTGCATTTACTTTACATATGTTTCGTGGTTACTGTCAAAATAGTTCATACAGAGTCATGCAAATTAATAGTAATAATTAAATTAATGGACTGTAGTAGGATGAGACACCAGATGCTGTTTTCATTTTACTATAACTTGGTTTACAGTCATTTTGTTATTTGGTTTAAAATATTGCTGAGTTTGTTTTTACATGTTTGTCAATTTACAGCAATCATAATAAAAAGCAGCGCTTTTGGAGGACTCGTAAATATATCTACTTTGATATAATTTGTAAAATATAATTTAAAAAAAATGTTTTAATGAGAAGATTAATAATACGGGATGATGTACATATATTTTTGGTTTAATAATTTTCTAATAGATGGCGTTAGAAATACAAATAAAATTTTAAAAGGCTCTTCGCTACCTGATAACTTTTGTTGATTATAATTTTGTTTGTTTCAGGTATTGAACAATTTATTTCATGCGGTGTCCTTAAATGAATTAGTTATGAAACTTCGTATAAGGTATTGTACATAAGAAAATAACATACATAACATAAATACTTTTTATTCCTCTAATATAGCTAACACATGAAACCATTTATGCTTCGATTTCTTTTATCAGACAGTTTTATAGAGTTACAAAAATCTGTTGCAAAGTTGTACGTATGTACATTTGGCGCTATAAATAATTCACAACAATTACATTAGCTGCTATTATTCCAAACGTATTTAGAAACTAAGTGAAGTAAATCCAAGGCAATGCCTAGCATCCAGTTGATTAGTCTCAAGGTCTTTGTCAATTCTCCGCCGTGCGTGGGCGATTTCTCTTCTAATACTTTATTTACTCTACATGTTGTAATGTGACAAATCAATTTAAGCTGTAATCCTAAGACGTTAGAATTCAAATTTGATTAATGTTTCGGTTTGATTAGAGCACTTTATAGTTTGCATAGATAATAGTTTCGTGGGCGATAGAACGGTTTTTATAATTTGCTGCGTGCAGTCGCTGATTTCTTGTCGGTTTATTTTAGATTTAGGTTTTTATAGTAGTTACGAAAGTGTCTAGTAATCATGACACTATTTATAAATATACTTCTCCAGTTCAAACATAAATTAGTATGCAATAAAATGTGTATTAAATTTCTTTGATTGCAACACTAGCGGTTGCCTACGTCTCCGTCCGCGCGGTATTAAAAAAATAAAAACAAAATAAGTAGCCTATGTGTTCATCTGACTATTTTCTATATGTATGCCAAATTTTATCAATATCCGTTCAGCCGTTCAAGAGATGTATCACTTGTACGGATGAATGGATGGATGGATGTTTGCTTTAATGTATTCGCATTTATAATAAAAGTATGTAATAATGTAAATAAATCTATATTTTTAATGAAATATTTCTAGTAAAGGTGTAATTAATTATCTTGTAATTTTTGTAATAAAAAATTGCATTTAAGTCGACGAATCAATGAAAATATAATTATTTTATGAATCTGGATATTTAACCTTGACGTTAAACGATCAAAACAATAGACATACGGAACTACGGAACTTTATTTTATTAAACAATTAATTGATTACTACATAAAACTGTACTTACAAATTTACTATCAAAATCCATCCATTCGTTATGTGGTCAGCGGTTTAGTGGCATTTGGGAGCCATTATGTATGTTACATAAAAGAGTATTGCATACCCATTTATTCTGGTAACATTCAGCTGTATTATCCAATTATTTTCACCAGAATATTTAACATTTCAATATTCCAATATTATCAATTTAATTCGTGGTTACTATTAATGTTACAAATCTATATTAATATGAGAATTTCTGAAAACTATCGAATACAAATGAATATATAATTTTAAATAACTTTATAATATTAAGTAACTAAAACATCATGTAACTATAGCTACATGTGGATAACAGAATTTATTTTGCGTTTTTATTGCCTAAGTACTCATCCAAAAACATTGTTATTCCGCTTATTCTAGTTGACCACATAAGCACACACACACGCACACACCCACGCACACACAGACACATTTTTATAAACATTAGCATACTATTCTCTTCTATAATTGCATGCGATATTAGTAAAATTGAACCTTAACAACATAGCATAAACAAACACAAGCTTAGAAGCATCTTAATGCATAGGCAACAAGCTATGCTCGGTATAATTTAGGCTTATTAGAGGCTCATGATTAATGCACGGCCAATTTGTCGCTCGTTGCATCTGGCAACGTGAAGGCGATCGTGATGGATGAAACCAGACGTGCTCTATTAATGATAAACTTGTCGTATTATAATTCACAAATGTTAACTTGTACCTGTAGCTCTTATAAATAGGTTTATTGCGTCGTTAATCGCTGTAGTATTAAGATACTTGGAATATCTTTTAAAAATATATTAAATGATATAAAAAGATAAGATGATTTTATCTTTTTGATATAATTCTTCTTTATTGATTCGTGTTTTTTTCTTAAATTATTTTCTTCACTTTTATTTTAAATAGAATTAAGTAATGTTACTTAGTCGTCATTTTTTACTTCATAATACGATATAAAATATTCGTATCGAAAATCATATAATAAGCCAGAGCTAACAGGCTCGTTTATATTTGCTCAATTTGGTTATACTATGAAAAATTTACCTAAAAATATCTGTTTAAAATATTTCAGTCTATTTAATTTTGTTAACAAGTGTCGAATGCAAGAATAAGCAGCAGCTGTAAACTGTCAACAGTTTCTCAAAGGAGATCCATTTAAAACGTAACACAAGTTCGCAAGTCCGTACTGGAAGCATAAAACCAATCCGTCGTAGCTAGACGTAGCGGGCTACGGGGCTACGGTCTACGGCGGGTGCTATAGTAACGGATCAGTCTGAGCCGCGGTCGCGTAGAGCGTAGACGTGTGCTACGTCGCTATATTTGTTTCCGACGCGCGTATATTTGAATATAGTAAAATATTTACTTTATTCAAAAGCCGGATTTTAATTAATGTGCCGAGTTTTTTTTACGACTGATGCGAAAGTGGAAGAAATCTTTGTGTGCTCTTTTTACAGTTTCGGGAATTTTTTCGAGTGTTTACATGTTTTTACATGTCCTTTAATTAATTACTAGTGTGTGTACTTTTCTAGAAGGTTTATATTAATTTTGTAAATACATATTACAGTATAATTTTTATTATTAGTCCCATATGAGTTGTTATAAGTGAGTTTTAGTTTGCACGCATATGTTTGAATTGGAGTGCTTTAATTTAACTGGTTGTTAAACTAAATTAGCTCATCGGATACAGTTCGCTATCTCGGTCACCTGGCTATCTTCTCTGTGAGGTATTTTCTATTGTGACTGTCGGTCGATGACCCATTTCAAATCTTATCTTTGGCTTCTGAGGCATAATGGTTGACGTCTGTATTTAGTTCAGTTTATGTTTAGTTTATAGGATAATTCAAAGGTTTTCAATTAAACATTATGTCAGTTATTACTACGTACTCTTTTACATTATTATTACATGAAAACCGCCATTTTTGTAACTGAAAGTTTAAGTTAAAGAAATGTTTCATTTCAATTCCACAAATCCAATCAAAATAAGTTTTTTTTTTTATTTCTGCTAACAGACTTTTGTAATTACTTATTTAGAATTTGCAATTAATACTTTCAAGGTTTGTTTCAAGGTTTCTTATGATGATAAATAGGTTGTCGTCACGAATCGTATTATCATAAATTTTGATTAAAATTAAAGTTAGTAATAAAAATGTTTTTTTTTTTGTTCTAAACTACAATAAAATATTTTAAACCATATTAATACCTCCTAAAATATTTTGCCATCATTCTAAAAAAATAAATTACGTTACACTAGGTGTATTATTCAACAATTCACCTAACCTAAAATTCAACAGTACAATTTAATCTGCGTTCACAACGCTCGCTGCACAATACAGGCCTTTGACGTAACCTTGTATTCGGTCTCAGACTGAATTACCATCCTACGTACGCCTACACGACACTTCGCCGACGAAGCGCGGATATTAAACCTTTAACAACACCCATTGAAGCGTTTGTACACGATTGACAGGTGAGGGGCGTTATTAAAAGACGAACTCTTATACCAATGTCGAGATTATAAGATGCATGCACGTGCTTCGAATTTAATATATTTTTATATTGCTCCTTTCTTTTAAAATTACATCTATAAAATCTTGGTAAATAACGTTGTGTTGGATATATTTAAACTAAATAACATAATCTCACTCATATTATAATTTTAGATGGATGTTTGTTAGAAGATATCTCCAGAACGACTCAACCGATCTCGCTAAAATTTACCATAGATGTAGTAAATAGTGTGGAAGAACGCATAGGTTAATAATTAAGTTTTTAATTCCACACGGACGGAGTCATGGGCGATAGCAAGTAAAGAAATATATAAAATAATCCATATAGAAATGTAAGTGTGTGATGATCGAATAACAAAACAATTTTATTAATTTTTAACAAATGAAAAATGATATTCGAAATTCAAAAAATTAAGAAATAATTCCACTATATTTTAAGTTATATAATTGCAACGTAGGTATGTACACGGAGCTACAATTACGCGGAAACTGTATAATAACAATTGTAGGGACACGTTTAATTGCTGCGGTCGGAAGCTGCTTTATGTCCACAATAAATGAATTTCCAACAACGCTTTCCTACTGTATACATATTCGCGGTTAATGATATGACTATATTATCTCTACTGAACACTATTATCAGTGGTAGAGCCAAAAATACGAAAACTTGATCAAACCAGAGAAGTACCGCGGTACAGAAAAATATGCTCTAAAAGTAAAAGTATTTTTGTGACAGAAGTAGAGATGAACATTTCTACTTATGTATCTCTTCGTACCTTCCTCCTTGACACTAAAATCTCTGTAAAACATATTGTCATTTCTGTCATTATCTTTGACATAATTTATATTACCATATGTTTTATATTCAGATTTTGGTCTTTGAAACGTCTGTTAATCACATATCTAAGAGATGCTCGTATTTTATACATATTTTTATGTGCATCTTGCACATAAAAAATCTGCAGGGTTTAAGAGAAAAAAAAGGAAAAAACGTGTTTTATTATACATTATAATAAACATATATTAAACTCTATCAGAATTATTTTTACCATCTCAAACTAAAATTTGTTAAATTTATGACGTAAACTTTTGTTTTCGTTTTACATTTATGATTATAAACATTCACTATGAGTCAATGCTTACATCTTAATATATGTAACAATATTAACATCTGTGTTTATATGTTTATATTTAAGTCAATAATTTCTATTGCTTATATTGTTTTATGACGCAATATTATGAAATATATTGTTTTATAGTTGTGTACTTCAATGAATTTATCAACAATGTAAACTATAATTGTGTTGTTAAACATTCAACATATTACGTTATCTGAAATAAACTTAGCTTCAAATATGCGCAATATTTTCTAGTTCGTCTTCTACGTCTTTTGTAATACACGTTGCTTCTTGGTATCTTAAAGTGAACCGATAAAATTGTTTTGTTTAGGTCATTCGATAAATTGCGTGTATTATAAATTCTTTATAATGTTTATATTATTATTTGAATAAGTTTTTAAAATTATAATAATGTTATAAGGTTAGTATTCATCAATTTTAATACTTTTTAATAACCAAAATTTTTTGAATAGTTTTAAAGGCGGACATTTTTGATAACAAAAAATGTCAATAACGCCATTATGTTCTTTAAGTTCACATTTTCATATTTCTATGGCCTGTAAAAATCATATTATTATTCTACTTGTTTTCTTAGAGATAGAAAATGTAGTAATTTGTTTTTTTTTATGTGTTTAGGTAATGGAAACTTACTCTAATATTCACAATTGAATTTAAAACGATGGTACAAACATAGACGTTTGTTAAACATCTATTGAACGTTCAAAACCGGCGAACTCCGAGTCTTCTTTGTAAAACGTCAAATGAAAACGTTTTCTATACGTAAATAGCGGTATATCAAAATGCTTTGTTACAGTTGTCTTTTGTTTTAGGGGAAGCTTAAACATGATTGAATTGTTTTGGTTTCCTCTTGATAATAAATTTTGTTTTGAAGGGAGTTTAAAGGAGTTTTCAATTCGTTTCAAAGCGGATTAACAGATTCATATTACCTTAATTTAAAGTTGTAATAGAATTTTAATAAGGTAAAGGTATTGAGAGGGAATCCAGTAAGATAATATGTTTACTAGATAAAATAAGAAGAAAAGTTTTAATCTACATAATTTCGCTTTTATGAGACATTATGTTATCACTTTATTTATAGTTTGAAACGGATAATATTGACATTTTATTGACGAACATTGATTGAAACTAAATAAATGTTATCACTATTTGTAAAATAGTACGTAAAATCTATGCTAATTTAAAATTTTCATGTTACTTTATAAGCAACTTTATTTTACGACAGTCTAGCAATCGCTCGCAACTCTGTCCGCTCGAAATAAAAAAAAACTTAATAAGTAGCCTATATGTTTATCCAGACTATGTTTTACACCTATAGCACATTTCAGAAATATCCATGTGGTTGTTCTGGAGATACCTTCTTACAAACATCCTTCCATCCATCTGAACACTACCATTTACTCGTATAATATTAGTAAGATAAATAAAGCATACATTTGTATCGTCACTCGAAGTTTCCTCAACAAAAACTATCACCGGAACAAACTCGCAACTTTAATCGCCTCAACTCAGATTAATTATTGTTTTTATACAAAATGCCACCAAAGTTGGCAGACTGTAATAATGAGTGGCAAAAAAAATCACTTAAAACTTGCGAATTTCCCGGTGACAAAGGATTGCTTGGAAACTCCCTTTTTTAAGTAAAAGTTGAAGAGAAATTCCTTTCACAATATGTTGGATAAATCTTCATACTAAGAATTATTGCATGTATTTGGTCCATTTTAGTGATACTTATCTTACTTAACTTTATAAATACAGATAAACCTATATACATGAAAACTTACATACGACAAATCGGGTACTAGGATTTTTTTATTTAAATCAAGTTAAACTTTCACTTATTTATGTCTTAGACTCTCTCTCTTCACCTAGCTTGCATCCCATAAGGTGGTCGGGTCAGCTTTCCCAATCCGTCTCTTCCACATCGCTTTGTCCATGACATCTTCTTCTGAGATTTGGCACTCACTCATGTCTTTTATTACTACATCTTTCCATCTCGTTTTGGGTCCGCCTCTGGATCTGCGACCAGGGAGGGAAAGTTATAGTGCTAAATTACTGACGTAGTCCGGCGGCCTCCTCCATACATTACCATTTTTTATATCCTAGACTAACACAAATAAAATAATACCATACAAGTCTTAAGTAAATAAGTAAGTCATAATTTTCAAAGTTTTTTTTTCTACTGCAATAAGAAATGGAAAAATATTTTGACTTTATTTCTACTCTATTCATCTTTGTTATGAAGCTAAGTTAGTAGTAGTATTAAACGCGCTATAAACTTTGCGCATTTTATTAAATCGCGAAGGTGACGTTTGTGGCTTTGTATTATTTCGCATATAGAAGTAGCGAGATGAAAACTCCTTGAAAACTCCCAACTTTATAGAAACTTGCTAACATTAATTGCAGTGAAAAGTTTTAGATGCATTTTACAAGCTCACTTTGTATTTATCGCGAACTGCGAAACAGAATCTCCAGTTTCCTTCCCTGCCTTCAGGTGTTTGTTACTTAATTCCAACTTAATATTGAAATGAAATGTTAACTTGAATTTGTTAAAAAAGAATATTGAAACTTTTCTTAAAATACTTAGAGTATTTAGAACATTGTAAAGTCGAGTCGCCTTCCTTCGCGGTATTTCAGTTTAAGAAATATTCTCGCACTTCCACATGTACTTAAACTCCGATCTAGGGACCTGTATATACATCGTACATTTTTTAATAGTATGTATACTATTTCTTATCAGTGAATAAAGGCTTTATCTATCTTTATTATTTCGGAACTATTAAAAAAGTTCATTCATCGACAGTAGAGTTTTCTTACAACAAAATAACCTACCCAAGAGAAGTTGACGCGTATCATCAGCTCACTATAGGGATGACCACCATAGTCAACCACTCTAGCCCAGGACGGGTTGAATTAACACACATCTACGATGTTTTCCTTCACCATAAGAAGGTCGGATAAATGTACACATGTAAATAGAGTATCGCAAAACACATAAGTACATGGCGGGATTCGAACCCGTGACCTGCAGATTGCAAGTCAAGTGTTTAACCCCTGAGCCACCGATATCAAAAATTAATATGACAAGGCCACTTACAATCGATAATGCAAGACATATGATCTCCGGATGCGGTCACATATCCTGTGTTCGTACTAAACAAAACTAATTGACTTGACGACATCGATTAGTATTCGCTGCGTGCTCGCGGATTGCCACCTTTGTTGTGTTAATGATTCTGTTAATAGCAACCGACACCCGACTTAATAGCAACTCCATTTAAATTGCGAATGTTTGTAGTAATCAACGAATCGCTTATATGCAGTGTGTAGTATGTTTATTCAAGCTATTTGTATAGACTGTCATCGCGACTCCGTCAGCGCGGTATTAAAAAACACTTAATTAGTAGCCTATATGTTCTACATATATGCGAAATTTCACCAAGACCCGTTAAGTCGTTCCACAGATACCTTCGAATAATCCATCCATCCATCCATCCATACATTGATACATTCGCATTTATAATGTTATTAAGAAGTAGGATATTAAACTTATCATCCACAATAATTTATTTAATTACTATAAGTATGTTTATATAAATCATATTCGTCCTATATCCACATAAGTAGTTTACATTCGTCAAAATTAAAGGTTCATCAGTTCCTAAAATTAATTCATAAAATTGTTGACGAATGATATAACGACCTATTTTTATTCGATTTTAAATTCACTTCTAAAATATTTAAAACACCCAATTCAATTATCTCTAAAATACCTATAATACTTTCATAATAGGAAATTCTGTGAAATCGTCTAACGTAATACAAAAGTATTGAGTACTCTTTTAACTTTATAATGAGCTTACTCCACGAGTACTTGGAATTTCCAATCAATTAGTTTTGTAGTCACTTGATGATATTATTTTAAAATAAAATAATAATTTCAGTATTATAAAGACTTTATTATTTGATATTCTAGTAAACTATTTATTTACTTGTTCTGAATAGTAATTTCAAAATCCATCGCTCATTTTATTTAATAACTGCAATGGTTCTATATTGGTGAAGGCAAACATCGTGCAACCTGCACATATCTGAGAAGAGGTCCAAAGATATGTGTGAAGTTAACCCGCACAGGGCCAGCTTGGTTGGCTATGGCGTAATCACCCCTAACTTAGGGTAGGCTCCGAGACCCACAGTGATGATGATTACATTGTGTTTACATTACCAAAACACTCGTAGTTAAATATATGCACATCTCTTTTATACTTCTAGAGAAATCTGAGAAAACATTTTATTAAAGAGTGATTTGATAATAAAAACTTATAGTTAATTGGTAGTAACAACTAAGACAAGTTGAGAAACACAATGTTCGTTTAATCTTATTTCTTAGAGAATTTGATTGAAACACGTAGACGTTTCCAAATGAAATAAATTATAATTAAAGTCACACAGATCTATTCAATAACGTATACAATACGCGTATCATATAGAAGTCCAATATAAATTGAACTATTGAGTAATTTTATAATGATTGACTTGGTCTTAGTAGAAAAAAAAAATAGCAATAGTAATTCCCGCACATAAAATCAGATCCGCCGTTTCGTTGATAACCCGAAAGAAATGCGGATTTGCGTAAATACAGACAAAAATAAAATAAATGGATTATAATTATAAGCTACAAATATTCGTATTCGCGAAACGTGATTTTTATATACAATTTTAATAATTGAATAGATAGATTATTGCTCGTAATATACGTCTATTAATTACTAAAGTAACGAGTCCTATCGACGCATGTGACAGGCATGACTCCAGGGTATTGTACGGATCATGCTGATGTTATTTAGTATACAGTTTTTTTTTTTTTAATTAAGGAAGAAAAAATCGTAAAATCATGAAGTATCATGTGTTTTTTTTTTAATTGAATTAAAAGCTTTTAAAAGACGAATATGGACAATATCACGACATTTTTCTTTTAAAATTGTCGAACCTTTGCAATTGTCTATACTCAATTTTTTTTATGCATGTATTTATGAAGTAAACTCAAAGTGCAACGATTCTACGAACGATTATAATGCATTACATCCTGTCGCTTTAACAGAATAAACTCGTAACAGACGTGGAATTAACAATAAGTCCATGATTGGAATTCGACTCGCGTCTAAACCACGCGTACCAACTGTCGCTCGTTGTTTCTATTTCACTATACGTATAGCATTTTTAATGAAATACTGTGTTTAGTATTTGATTTCCCAACACCAAGATAATCAAGACATTATAAGTATGAAAAAATCGTAAGTGCTGCTTAACCGTTCAGTCGATACCTTCTAATGTTAGTCGGCTAAAAAAATATATTAACATATGAGAAATCGACTATTGTAAAATCGTAAAGGAATGTGTAAAATAAAATCTATCTAATCTAATTAAATAAAGACAGTGCGAAAAGATTACGGATCAAAAGTCTGCAGATGATTTAAAAAATTATAGTTTACTAATCCTAGTTTCCTCCGACCTAAATGTTTTCGAAACACTCCGTATTTTATGTGTTGCCGGTTTTAAATATTTTGCGGCAATTATCAGTATAAAAGTAAACAAACTTCTTATCTTATCTTTATCTTATGTTTTATCTAAGATGTTCGCTAATGCTTCGGAATTAACACGTCTTATGAAAGATATGTCATAGTGTGTATATAACCTTAATATCTTATCCTGTTCTTATCTGTTACATCTTTATTAATTTTGATAATCTCGCTAATATTCTACATAAAAATGTATGTATTATAGTATGGATGGATATTTGTTTGAAAGTATCTTCAGAACGGCTCGACAGATCTCGATGAAATTTGTCATGGATGTATAGATTAGTCTAGAAGAACACATAAGCTACTAATTAAGTTTCTTTTTAATTCCGCGTGGACGGAGTCGCGGGCTACAGCTAGTATCCTCTTAACTCTTTCTTCCTTTGTAATAACATACATATTGTATATGATTATTTTTATGAGTTCAATATTTTAAATCAGAAATAGAATATTTACGAGAAACGGACGAACTCTTAAAATGTTTCTCAACAAAATTGAAGGGAAGTTGTATGTCAATGTTATTCTGAAATTATATTTTTTGCGTGGGATTTGTAATGAAGTGTGTTCGATGCTTCTAGAAATAAAAACTATTTTTGGTTCAAGGTCAAAAGTAATTTTATCTTAACATATGTCAGACAATCAATGGTCGAACAATCATTCCAGGTTTTATTCTACATCTTTGTCTAAGTTTAGCAAGATCCATGCAACCATTCTGAAGATACCTACTAAAAAAATATCCATCCATCCAAACATTCGCATCGCAGTATTATAGTAAGATTATGTACAGTCACGTTACAAATGCATGTTGTTCGGTCACTAAAAACGTTTATAGTATAAAATACGTGTGTAAAATATAAATAGGCATCCCATACGGCACAAATATGCGGCGCGTGCGTGGCCTCGAATGAACTTTCATTCATTCACTCGCTCGTAGGCGTTGATGAATGGATCAAGGCGAACGTGTTTATCGTTCACTCTTTGCATAATATCTAACCGGTTCGTTGGCCCACAACTATGATAAAGACACGGTTATTAACTAGCTGTCTCCCACGACACCGGCCGCGGTATTAAAGAAAAAGTTAATTGTGTTCATCCAGACTATATTCTTTATATTTGCCAAATTTAATTAAGTTCCGAAGATATCTGTAACAAAGATCTATCCGTTCATCTATCCATGTGAACTTTGGCATTTATTATAGTAGCAAGATGTATTTATTGTTGTTTCTTCAGTGGAAACGCACTATTATATTACAAAGGTCATTAACACTTATTTAACGTGGAACACAACTTGCATATGGTAACAAGATATGCGCTTGTCACATCGCAACAGTGCACCAAAGACAACAAAAATCTATTGTTCTATAGAAGAAAGCCAAGTTCATTGCCTTTACTTTAAGGTTCTGTAAAAATCGGCCGTTTTCTTACATTTTTGCCGTAAATATGTTATTCTAATCATTACATTTTGGACGTTTTTTCTATATTTTAAGTATTGTGTTTATACGAAAAAAATTATTCCAATTAGACGGTTTATCAGATGAAAAAATATTATATTTAAGAACTATAAAAACATACGAATTAATAACATCCTTCATTTTGAAGTCGGCTAAAAATAATAAATCATACAAAAAATTATTACTTCCGTTCAACAGTACAAATCTATCAAAAGACGAATTCCGTTACATTTTGACCTTATTCGCCGTTAGAACGGAGGTACTCAGAGTTAACATAACACGTTGTCAAAGACAATTGTTCGTTAAAGTGTCACGTTTCCTTTTTAGCGTTTGACATTCGTTGAGAATTTAGGTCGGAATGTGGGCGATGCGAGGCCTGCGTATACCGAATACCTTGCAACCTCTTTACGTCGATCGAGGTTTTTTTAATTAATACGAATGTGTTGGTAAGATATGTGTTGCCACAATTTGGTAATGCCACAGTTTTTTATGAGTATTTTTATATTATGTCAGAATTATTTCAAGCAAGTATAATATAATAACTTTCACTCTGATGAATAAAGTTACATTATGTGGTGAAGTGACCGTTACCCATAGACAAACTCAATTTACCTACCTACCTTTAATCTACGGAGGAGAGGATGCACAGAAAGAAAACATTTTCCCTTTCCATGCATCCTCTCATCCGGAAAGTCCACATCCACTGCCCATCCTTTCCTTATAAGCAAATGGATGGGAAGGGAAAGACTATATTAGGCCTCCGGGACGCACACTCATCAGACGAAACGCGGAATTGCTTCCACTTCACGCCTGCCTTCTGTGTGGTCGTGGTATTTCATCGGGCGAGCTGAAAATCGTGCGAAGTTGTTAAAGTAGGCTTTACCACTCTTAATATAAATTTAGATGTCTAAAAGTGCTTTGAAACTACAAAATGACATGAGTAATTTTGCTGCTAATTTATAAAGTTAATCGTAAACTCATACAAAGCACAGTTTTCTTGTATTAATATTTTAAATCCTGTATTGTGTTAAAACTATTATATTTATCGTTTTATATCAACCATCATGATTCAAGTGTCGTGACGTATACCATAAAGCAAGAAGTCTTTCCATCAGCGGTCACAATCAGCATTCGACCACCGAATAATTTACGACGGCGTTTAAAAATAACGATGACTTTCCTGAAAATATCACCAGCTCCTACGACAGCCATAAAAATGGACTCCATTACTGTAATTGAACGCCCCCCAATTCGCTAAAGTAACATACACCGATATTTATACGAAAATTATACAAATGTCGCATTTACGCTGACGGATTGCTTTAAATATTTGCTTTTGTTTTTTTAAGCTTAAAATATTTTATTTATTTATACTTATTTATGGTTGATTTGTGAAATAACTGGACCTTAGGTTTAAAAACCAAAAACCGATTGACTGAGGTTCTAGTGGTTGACGTAGCGCCATCTTTTGGCTGAATTTTAAAACAAAGATTTCAATTCAAACTCAATAAACTTCAATGTTATAAATATTGTAAATGTGAATGTTTGTCTGAATATCTCGAGAATACGCTGTATGGGTCTCGCTGAACATATTCTGGAAAAACACATAGGCTACTAATCATGTTTTTTTTAGTACTGCGAGGAAAGAGTCGTGGACGACGGCTAGTTTGTCATAAAATTATTTCACTTATTTTAGAATAATGTACTCAGCAATATCAAGTATATGTAGTTGCTGTATACTTATAATATTAAAAAATATAGTGCGGTACATTCCGTACCGGGATTTGATTATTAATGTCTGGTATCATCCGTCCGAGACGTACCAAATTAAAACTCGATTCACGAACATTCGCGGAGAAAAGTGTATCAAAATCAAGTCTCCTGCGAAATCCTCTCCTCATTGAATTTGTCGTACAGTCACGTACAAAAAGTTATGGACACTTGCGTCGAGTCAATGCCACTGTATATACCAATCTAGAGACGTCTACTGCCTCTTATTCATTGCTATACAAAAAATGATTTGAAGGTCTTGTTATTATACTTTATGTAATCTTATTTTAAGTAGTAAGACCTTGGCTCATGCGCTGTATCCTGTCGTTTATATGAAAGACTAACTGTCGCCCGCTACTCCGTCCGCGCGAAATCTATTTAAAAATTAATAGGTACCTTACGTGTTCTTCCAGACTACGTCTGTGTACGTGTGTTCTACATCTGTGCCAAATTTCATCAAAATCTGTTGAGCTGTTATGGAGATACTTTAAAAGAAACATCCATCCATCCATCTAAACATCATCATCTAACAAGTTAGCCTAATCCTAGCTTATAATTTTCTTATTCCTCTACTTTACTTACTTACTGAGTACTGCAGACATAAATGAAAAACGGCATTCAACATTTGCAATTCCGTATTCCTCTTAACATTTTTAAAGGAATGTTAAGGCAACATCCAATATAAATTGTACCCTTATACGGCCGTAATCAGTTTTCATATCCGAGAAATATTCACATCGTCGAAACGTTTTGAAATATGCAAACAACCCTTTTCCATAGTCAGTTGGCTCAGGTAAATACAATTATCTTGCGTACACAAGGTTGCTTCCTTTGAGAAAATCTGGAGTACCCGCATTTAGCGCCTCGAGGCATAGAAATTGCTTCAGATTTTTCATAACTCGGAATACCTTCGGAAATATTCCAGTAAGCCTTTTTGTGTTGATGTAAACAATTTTCGCAGTAATATTATAAATGCGAAAGTTTAGATAAATGGATGGATGGATAGATGTTTGTTAGAGGATATATCCTGAACGGCTAAGGGTATCTTGCTGAAATTTGGCATAGATGTAGAACACACAGGCTGTTTTTTTTAATTACGCGCGGGCAAAAGCTATTTTTGTATATATAGGTATATTTATGGACAGAATCTTCAGATCAAATAACTATCGAAGCAAAATATAAATATATTTTTTTTTATAAAATATATGAAAGCTTTTAGTAGTAAGCGTATGTGGTAATAAAAATATGGTCGACATATCAAAGTCAGAACTAAACCTTTCTTGAGTCGTTGATAAATTGTATCAAGTAATTCAGTGTGAGCCCGCATCACTCATCCCAGACCAATCTATTATTAAGATCATGAATTAGTTACATGTATTAGAGTATTCATTCGTTTTGTCTAGATAGCAACGTTATTTGCGAACAAATTTGCATATATCGTATTATAAAACATATTTATATACTTGAATTTACTTTATTTATGTTACGCCTTATCAAATTTTTATTAATGTCTCCTTTGGATAGAGTTAAAATTTTACAGATTTTAACAGGATAAAGCAGTGAAAAAAACGGTATCAAAATAAACCTTCTCAGTATTCTGAAAGCTTCTATCAATATTAATTTAATAGAAGAATTAATCAATTGTTTGTCTTAAACTTGATTATTCGAGCGGTCAAAACTAAGAAAGACACAAAACCTTTAGATCTTACTAATAAAAATGCGAATGTTTAGATGGATGGAAGGATGTTAATTTGAAGGTATCTTCAGAACGGCTGCACGGATCCAGCTTAAATTTAGCATAGACGTAGATCGTTGTCTGGAAAACACATACTAATTAAGTTTTAGGCGATAGATAGTGAATAAATAAATAAAATATGTAGACCGAAGTCGCAGACATCTACTAGTGAAATATATATAATAAATACAGACCCGTAGTAGCCTTTTTGTTGGTTATTTTCAATTGGTATAGAGTTGCAGTGTTCCGGCATTGTGCTCGCGAATGAAGTCCGCCCCTGGGACTTATTTTTGTAACAATACTGCCCCATTGCAACGCTGAAAAGGAAATAAAAGGACATTTTATTTTTCAACAAATTCAACACCGCCGATGTATTAACTGCTATATTTAATTTGCATGCAATACGGTGAATGGTAATTTTTTTTTATTTATGAATTCGAAATATGTTTAAACATTTTTGAATTTTCGATAATCCGTAAGACTTATAGTACTTGCTAGTTAATCATATTCATCCATATTACTTGTTATGATTTCTATTACAGAATTGTCTTTAGATATCTTACCAATAGTATTAATTTCTAATGTTTGAATGGATGTTACGTTACATATCTCCAGAACGGCTTCATGGATCTGGATAATATTTGGTATAGATGTAGAATATTGAAAGAACGCATATTCCTACTATTAATCTTTTTAATTTCGCGCAGAGTTGCGAGCAAAAGTGTAATATATATCTAGGATAATTTAAAGACAATGATAAGAGAAAGTGTTTCTTTAGTTTAAATTTTAATTTATAAAAATGTAGAAAAGTGTCAAACGTAAACTTTAATAATGTAACCCACCCTTTCTACTTAACTACAAATTAAATAGACGGGAGCTTAAAATACACGCATTCAAATGTGTTTTACAAAGTTGATAGTAATGAATAGCCGACGTCGAACAGAGTCCCCTTTATTGAGAGTTGAACAAATAGTAGCATCAATGTATGCAAAGTCACACCCGGCCTTATCTCAGTTTGTCCAGTAGTGAGCTACAGCGAAAGTTTTGCTTGTTGTTCCACTCTAAATTATTAGTAGTCTGTACTTTTTGCAAAGATATTTAAAACATATACAATACTAGCTGTCGCCTGCGACTCTATCCGCGCAGGTTTAAAAAAAAAACTTAATTAGTAGCCTACGTGTTCTTCCAGACTATTTTCTATATGTATGCAAACTTTCATTGAAATCCGTTCAGTCGCTTTGGAAATACTTTCAAACAAACATCGATCCATACGTACAGCCATCCCAACATTCGTATTTATAATATTAGTAAGATAGTTGTCTCAGTTTTTTATACAGCATGAACGGGACGACAATATTTAAGGAAAACTTGCGACAGCATGTCATGTCTTACTTTTATATTGCTACTAGCTGTCGCCCGCGACTCCGTCCGCGCGGGATTAAAAGTAGATGTTGGCCGATTCTCAGACCTACTCAATGTGCTCAGAAAATTTCATGAGAATCGGTCAAGCCGTTTCGGAAGAGTATGGGAACGAAAATTGTGATACGAGAATTTTATATATGAGATAATATTTAGTATACATTTTCGACCAATGTGTTAACCATTTACCACAGAAAATTACAATGTAGTCAGTAATAAAATAAGCAGAGGTGGCAATTAACCGCAACAACCGCTTCTATCAAGCTACAGTTAGTGTTGTAGAGTTATAATTCTATTAGAAAGGATAAGGTTAAAGTACAGTTGACTTTTTTGAGTTTTTTTTATGTTTGTAATTTTATATCATCATTATGCCTCAAAATATATATAATATTAAAGAGATATAAATACTATACAATCTCAAAAAGTCTTTTACAAAAACTAAGTCACGATTCAAGCATGTTTTTTATTTCGTTTTGTCATATCTGCATTTCGTATTCTTTCAGATCTTACACTTTTATTCCAAGTCCTTTTGTTCTAGACTCGACTTTATACGAGACGAAACGTTGTATCAAATTACTGTCAGATACTTTGTTTCTTCGCAAATATGTTTGAGTCGTTCCGGTGCTTTTGTCTAGCTACGGTTATTATTTTGGTATTAAACCTCATCAGTGTTCTCGGAGTAAGCCTTCTTTTTCTTTTTACTTACTCCATTATTTCTTATTTAAACAGTCATATATTTATATTTTTTAAGTGTTCTTGTGATGTTAAGAAATGTAAAAGTGCGGTCTATCTATGACGAACAGTGATATAGTGTGATGTAAGTGTATAGTGGTGTGAGGATTACATGCGTCGACTTCAAGGTGGTGAGGTGCGGCTCACCTATGACGAATAATAATAACGGACTGAACGGGAGCGCACGGGGCATGCCCGCCTCCGTCGACATGGACTCGCTCGAGGAAATGCTCCGTAAGGTGAGATTTTTATCTAAAGTAAATTAATTTTTAAAGTTAACCTTTTAAACGCCGAAGCCCTGTTATAATTTGCGTTATTTGATCGTTTTGTTTTTACAGTTTTTACAAATCGTATCATTTGAATTTAATATAATGTCATTTGTCGCATTTAAAAACCATGACACTTACTAAGATACTGGCATTCTTTGGCAAACTCTGTAGTTACACAGCACGGATTTTTAGCACGAATCAATGAGTTAAATTATCAAAATAAATTATGATTTCTATGTCATCCCTAGGGACTAATTGTGATAGTTTTAACAAATAGACATTATTGATAGTAAATAGCATTTGATATTAGTCTTTTCATTTGCAGACTAGGCACAGAAATACACATTAATATTACATGACTATAGACTAAAGCTTATAGATTTTATGTCAGTTATTAATAAAAATTAGACACCGTAATAATCTATTGACTCGTATCAGATTACGTATAAACAATGGAATATCGAATTATTTGTAATTTGTACTAGTTACAACGAAATAATTAATGGTCGAGCGACAGTCTACCATTAATAATGGGACAACGTCCAGATACAATCAGCGATATAGTAACACTAACAAGTGTTATCTAGACATGCTATTATAACCTCTATGTGTATACAATAAATATTACATTCGTATATGCGATGTTTAAGTGGCTGACATATCAGCGTGGGGCGCTGTACTCATGCGGTAGCTATGTCACCTTAGGCGAATTAATTAAACTGCGGTATTTACTCATTTATTAATCAAGGCAGCGTTGCGGTACAGTCAGTGACACAACGCTTTTGAACTAGACGATAATTTAATTTGAAAGTTGATAGGTAAGCAATTAGAAAATATTTGAAAAGTTAAAGCCATACGACTATAGTATGAAATTTAAAACTGTGTGCGTAAGCGTACCAAACGCACCGCACACGTGGCCTGCAACGGATTTTAGCTTGCTTTGTATGATTTTTATATAGCGCTGCGTTAATTATTCCATTGCAGGCCGTGCGTGTGAGTTAAGAACTTAGGCAGTAAATTAAATAGATACCATTATATCTGTCACCTGCAAATTATGTACATGGTCCGTTTGTAATTTGCCTAAGAAAAAATATTTGACAAATTTCATACAATCGAATTCATTTACAAAGTGATATTTGATATTACCTCAATTAGTAAAGGTGACATTTCATTGGTAACGTAGCATGTCTTGCATATCTTTATATATATAATTCTTCTGTGAGTGTGTATGTCACTTAACTTCTCTCAAACGACTGGACCGATTTTGATGAAATTTTTTGTGTGTGTTCAAGGGGGGGTTCTGGGAATGGTTTAGATTCATAATTTTCATCAAATATTAACTTCATATTAATTTATTCAAATTAATGACGTGTAGACAGGACAACGTCTGTCGGGTCCGCTAGTATAATAAATATTTTTTATTCATATTTACCTATGTAATAATATTACAAGCACTTTCTTATGAAGTTGAGTAGAACAAGGCTCGAGCTTCCGGCCTAAGTAACTTAAGTACACGGCGGGTGGGGGCGTTACTGCATTATATAAATCATCTGCCCCCGACAGATAGCTTACTCTGCACTATGACTTGCACTATACTCTTTTTAATGACTTTAATTAAATGCAAGTAGTAAAACACTTATACCCACTCTACATGGCTACCATTATTTGAATATTTTTATAACACAAATACTTGTTTGCCGCGATATTTCCTGCGTTGATGCTTCCATATAAGTTATTCTTCGTCCTGACCGGTCCACAAGTGTCATAGCGTGATGTTTAAAAGTCTATAACATTATTTAATAATTAATAACTAGATCCTGAGATTAGAGCGCACAAAGAAATACTTGAGTTTTCTTGTAGTAACATAAATGATTATTTTAACGTGTACATGTAATTAAGTGGATTGCAATATTAATTTACTAAGAGTCATTTCATGAGTACTTAGACAATCCCTTAGTGTTCTTATAGTAAACCTACACTAAAAGGCTACCTTTGTAATCACTTAACGTCTCTAACTGGGATGGGTAGGCTTGTATCTGTTCTTACCTGAGACGGTTTCTAATATTTTGAGTTGAAAATTTTAATATCTTTCGTTTTCATATTGTTATGGGACGTGTTAGAATACTTTAATATCAGGCGTTCGCTCGTTAAAATGAAACATGTTCTGTTCGCTCCGTTGTTCGACACAAAAAGCTTCCGATATTGCACATGGTGACGAAATGCGTTCTCAGTCATGATATCTATTTTTTGCTTCGTACTCTACCAGTTATTGGAGTGGAAAAATCCTTTATATATTTCCAATTCAGTTTGTCGAAAGTTTTATTATAGTTGATTATTTTTTTATTTACTTAATGTTGCGACGAACATGGAACGAGATGAATTTGCTAATGACCATATTTTGTTAAAATTATATTGACAATTATTTTAGTAACTAAGAATCTTACTAATATTATAAATGCGACAGTTTAGATAAATGGATGGATGTTTATTTGATGGTATCAATGGAACGACTTAACGGACCTTGATGATATTTTGCACAGATGTAAAACATAGTCTGGAGGACACATAGGCTAATATTTTTTTTAATTACTTTGTAATTATATATAAATGTAAATCTATAATTCAATACTTCTGCTTAAAATAAACAAATGATTTTCTTTCACAAATTGTTATGAAGATTCCATTTTCCAACAAAGACGACGTCTGTCTATATTCAAGCTGCGATTTGTGATATAAAATTCCTTTGTTGTTGTCGATAAGAAGATGCAAAGTGTTTTGTATAAAAGAATTTTGCAGTAAGAAAATCTCCGCACATATTGAAGTAGCAAACAGAATGCACTCTATAACTCCATATGCATAATAAAGTAGCCCTTGATCCAATAGAATACAGCGTATCTGTGTATTCCTTATAGTACAGAATAACGCACTAACTGTAAGTTTCCGAGTCATCTTTGATAAAACAGAGATGAATGAGAATGACATAATATTGTAAATGTAGATTTTGGTCTCGGAAACCCACTGTTAGTATAATGTTGCGAAACTGAATAATGAAAAGATGAGTTGATAATGTAAGGTTTTATTTTAATCTACATATTTTTATATCTTCCTCTGTTTTCATGGCCCTACACTACTAAGCTGTACAGCACAAATCGTTGCTAAATTCATAACAGCGCTGTCGCCACGGAAACACAACATTCGTATTAAAAGTTACCGCCACGCGCCCTCAGGTCGCACTGCGTTTTATTATTTATTGGCCGACATAATAAGTTCCGACCCCCGACTTTATTTGTTTCCAACTCGTTATGCGAAGATTTGGCCCAAATTCGAAAACTCGATTATTTATTCATTTCGCAGCGGTTACGAGTTTGAACAATCACGTTTTTCACGATTAGAACTCGTTAGCCGGACGCTTCTTTAATATTATAAAACACTAGCTGTCGCCCGCAACTCCGTCCGCGTGGAATTATTAGTAGCCTATGTGTTATTCCAGACTATGTCTTAATTTTATATTATTATTTTTCTTAGTTTATTTAATATAGTATAAATTAATTCATTTGTTTTGTAGTGGTTAGTTACTTATTGTAAAATAGTCTTCCTAAGTTAACTTAATATTTAGATAATGTGATTTACATCATAAAACTCTATATTTTCACAATTTAAATGCACAATAAACGTTCCATTACCACAAGAAAATATTTTTCATTCAAAATATGCAACACGCTTTTGGAAAGAATCCAGGAGTTTTTTTTGTAATTTTCTTTAACGTTGTACTCTAAACTAAGTCTACAACTCTCATATGTTGTTATGAAAAATATTAAGAAACTAGTAAATTTTATCATATGATTTACCGTGGGTTTCTAAGACCAAAATATCCGTTTAAAACATATTAGTAACTCTGTTTTGTTAAAGATAATGCCAGGGTTAACGATAATATGTTTTACATGATTTTACTCTCAACGCGGTCGCAGTCGCGGGTGAGAACTAGTAAGAAAATAAATTACACTCGCATAGTTCTAGGTTACCTAAGCAATTTTCTATATGGTATAGCAAAGCCAATTAAAGGTAATCACACACTAGTACGTTAAAAACGCAACAACAATCAGCAACTTGTAAAATAACGTAATAATTGTTTAAAATGAGGAAACTACGCGAGACGGTGTAGTTAAACATTTTTCCTCTAACTGCACGGTTGCGTGTGGAAGGGACATTAATCGGCTTTAGCTGACGCCGCGTTCTGTGCCGATATATTTAAGCTTTTGGGCTGCAATGCAGATACGGAAAAAATAGTGGAATAAAGGAAAATACTCGTACTGATTACTTATATTGGTTACAACTCCAAATGATTTTGAAACATTAAATTAACTAAATTAAAGTACTACGGGATGAAGAATTTAATATGACATTAAATGTAAAAGGCTACAAAAGTAGAGGAAGACGTAAGAAAGTATATTTTTTAATTTTAACATACTGGCAGGTATCCGATGCGTTTATCAAGTGTTTTTAAAAGAGTTTATTGATGGAGCCATTACTACATTGTCTGGGAGTTTGTTCCATGTTTGACTACTCTTATTAGTAAGTAATGCTTCATTGGTTTTCTTTAGGCTGTGGTTTCCTAAATTTTGAAGGAATTACCAATTAGCGATCGTTATTGTTCTTAAGTATTTAAAGGCTGGATACATCGTAATCATCAGAGAGGAAGAATGTAATATAATATAATATGCGTAAGAATGGAGCTATTATGATAGCAAATAAAGATGTGTGAAAGAGACATACTGTGTCGACTTTCTGTAGAGAAAAAGAGCAGGAAAACGATGACAATGAAAAGAATAAATCTGTAATGAAATCTTTTCTTTTTTTCATTAGGCGTTATCTCATGTATTATAAACACATAGTACAAAGATCGAACTGTTTACTTATTCCTACATGACAAATTGTTTACACAGAGCCCCACAGTAATAGACAGGAGTAATTGCGTGAAATTGTTCACGTGTAATAAAGCCTTATCGGCGCAATAGCAGCCATCGTAAAGTAATACTAACTTCACACTAGGGTAGAACTGTGGCATACCGCAGAATAGGTCAATGTTATACTGCTATTATTGAAACGCACACTAACTTTCAAAATAGTACTGTTCTGACAGCAAGTTTGCGTTTAAACAGTAGAGGTACTGTATAGTCCTACTGCTCTAAATTATTATTCTTACCTCGTGTGAAACTAGCATAACGCACGTCTGGACGCGATCCAAATTATCGATATCGAGATAACAACGAAAATTATTAACAATTGTTTCAATATAGCTCGATAACGTTTGGGTAATGGCCCAGAACTTTCTTAGTCCATTTGGCCAAATTGAATTCTACTTTATATTAGGTTATACGATTAGATCGGGTGTAGATTTAGCTTTTTCATTAAGTAAAAACAATAGAGAAATAGAATTGCTTTTTGTTTTATCAAATAATATCACTTTGTAGCTTAAAGTAAAATTTTCATTGGTAGTTCAATTATTAACAAAAATTTATGTGATACTTTGCAGTTCATGCATCTCTTAGTTTATTACTGCTACTAGCTGTCGCCCACAACTCCGTCCGCATGGAATTAAATTAAACTTAAATAGTAGTCTATATGTTCTTCCAAACTGTTTTCTAGGTCTGTGTCAAATTCCAGTAAGATCCGTACAGCTGTTCTGGAGATACCTTAAAACAAACATCCATCCACCTATCCATCTAAACATTCGCATTTATAATATTAGTAAGATAGTAGGATTAGTTTGCCCCCTCTTATCTTTGCTGGTAAATTAGTCAATTAACTAAATTATTTATTGTTTCAAAAATATCTATTTCATAATACGATCAAAAAGATGTAAAAAAAAAAAAAAACGTAAACGTTTCCGGGCATGAAAAATCCAATCGTATCCATTAATATAGCCTATCGGTTAACAATAAAACTTTATCCGATCAAATATCCTATAACATTCGTTCGTCGTCGGACCGATTAAACGCCGAATCTAGCCATCGGGGCCGTTATACGATTTCCCGAAAGAATTACTTGCAACAATAAAAACTTAATAGACGTTTCAATTTATGTCACTTTTACGTTGCGCTACGTTCCACTTTACGGTAACAAAATGCAGTTTGTAATTTCGCCGCCTGGGGGCGTTGGCGAACAATGGCACTACGTTTTTTTCAAATTTTATTACATGCGCCATTGTCGCGATCAAAGGAACGCCTTAATAAAATGTTTGCCTCGGGCTGGACCGCCGCGCCGCTTCGATTTTTTATGTATTAATAGATGTAAAGGGGGTATACTTTGATGATAGAATGGTTTATGATCGGGCATAAAATGGGAGTGGCTTTATATGAGAGGAACACCCTGTATATGTACATTTGTTTATACGAGTTAAGAAATCTAATACAAAGTCTTTGTTTCGGTAAAACTAATAAGTTGATGATGTATTACATTGATACTTTAGACTAGTGGAATTGCCATATAAGTGTCTGAATACGCTTCCCAGAATATGAAATACAGTCGAACCCAAATGAGCTAGAACTGAATAAGTGAGACACTATAGAAGTTAGAGATCCTCCGGTACCGACGGACGACTTCCATAAGCGAGAAATTCGGTTTAAATATCGCAGTCCTTTGGACTCTCGCTTAATTTTTTTTATATCATAAGGTGGCAAACGAGCGAGCGGCCACCTGAAATCGCTGAACGCTGCCCACAGACACACGCAATTGCATATGCGTTGCCTACCTTTAATCGACGGAGGAGAGGATGCACAGAAAGAAAATATCTTCTCTTCCCATGCATCCTCTCATCCGAAAAGTCCACTTCCACTTCCCGTCCTTCCCTTATAAGAAAAAGGGTGGGAAAGGAAAGAGGACTATATAAGGTCTCCGGGACTCACACTCATCAGACGAAACGCGGAATTGCTTCCACTTGACGCCTGTCTTCTGTCGTGGTATTTCACCGGGCGAGTCGGGCCAATTCGTGCGAAGATGTTAAAGCGGGCTCTACCACTGTTAAATAAACTTATCCAGGTTTGACTATATTTGAGTTATAAAGTTTAACAGTCATGAGTCGACATGAATTTGCTAACCATTGCATGCATTTGAAACTACATAAACGTTGCAACTTTGCACTGTGGTTGAAATGCAAATCATGCAAAATGACCGCGTTTGAATTGTTGATTTCAATCCTTAACTATCTATTCTATTCTCTACGACTGTAGCTTAGCATCGCTTTCACTAAAGAAGAGTAACTTCTTTAATGGATATTTCGTACTCACAAACTTCGCATGCTTTCAAGAAAACTTTCAATGGTTTTACGACGTTATTCTGTTGCTGTATATCAGATTTTAATTCACTCAGCGCAATGTAAATGGTCGCATCTCTAGCGTTGGGAAATTACTTTAAGTAAAATATAGTTGCTTCTAATGTTATATTATAGTTTGGCTTGCAAATGAAACTTTCAAAAGACCTGTCTTTTCCAATAATTTAAACGTTGAAATAAATAATAAAAAAGAAGCATATAATATCAGCACTCATAAGCTACCTTCAAATGAAAGTTTTAACGAATTCGGCCAAGCCATTTCGAAGATTAATCAGAAAACCTTGCAAGACAGACACGAATTTTAAAAATTGATTTTTCGTTATCAACAATGCAAATACATCAAGTTGACGAAATAGTTTTTTTCGATATTAACAATTAACGATTTAATTAACAGGCAGTTACAACATTTATTTTTAAAATAAATATCATTTGATTTTTAAAGTTTATTTCCGTCTTTTAAAAATGTTGAAATATCGACGTGACTAAACTAACAGTTCACTTTATAGGACTCATTTCTCGGGAACTCGATTTACTGAAAGCGACGATGTGATTCCAACGTGAACTGAACACAAAAGGAATTACAACACGACCGTTTCAAGATGTCCGAATTTTTTACGGACTTTTAAAATATATAGAAACTAATTATCAGGTAATTGAGGGACAAAAAATTCTTTGATATGTTTAACTTTAAAAAATACTGTATTTAAAAACATTTTCATCAAACAAATTATTCATATAATTAAAGATGATTACCTTAAAATACGCAAACGTAAGCTTTCTTAAGCTAGATATCTTTAAAACTATTCTGAATTTGTATGAAAATGTGTTGGTTTTACTGTATTATATATATTTATATGTTATTGTATAAAAAATTACTGTTAAATTATGTTTACATCGATAAATGGATGGATGTAGAACATAGTCTGGAAGGATAGATTGGCTACTAATTATTTTTATAGATCCGTGCCGACAGAGTCACGTGCTACAGCTAGTTAAATCGTAATCTAGGAATTAGCAAATATTCTTGATTTTTCTGTTTTTAATTTGTTTCATTTTCTTACATTCATTTTTTATGCTGCTCGTCTTTGATTAATCACCGATGTCGAATAAATTTCCACACGGTCTATCAAAGGAATTCGTCAAGGAAATGAAATCGTTGAATGCGGTACAATTATGCTGTTAAAGTAAATACAGTTATTTTCTATCTTCATCACGAAGGAAAAAGAAGGGAACATTTTAAAACCTTCTTTTCTTAAATAAAACTCTTTTTTTATATTTTCGATTTATTTTTATGCATTCAAATAAATTAGAGATGACAAAGAATGTTAAATAAATAAACAATTCATTTAAATTTGTTTTTAAAATACCTGCTTACATAATTAAGGATTATTTATAACCTGCGTTTAGGTGGCTTAATTTAGCCTTTTCCCTTCCTACCCTTTTTCTTATAAGGAAAGGATGGGAAGTGGAAGTGGACTTTCCGGATGAGCGGATGCATGGGAAAGGAAAATATTTTCTGTCTCTGCATCCTCTCCTCCGTCGATCAAAGGTAGGCAACGCATATGCAATTGCGTATGTCTATGGGCAACGGTCACTTCGCTGTTTCAGCGATTTCAGGTGGCCGCTCGCTTATCTGCCACCTTATGACATATTATATGAAAAAAAAAATTAAGACTCGTCTACTGCGCATTTTTCTGACATATATTCGTTTAGGAATCACGTTTTCTCTAATTAGTATGTCGAATGTTATCTCAGTTCAAATGAAAATACGTATCCAAGTTGGTAAGTTAACCAAGATTGGGTTTGATTTTAAACGTTCAGGATTAAACTCGTAGTTTCTAGTTCGCTTCCAGTTTCCAAACGTATTGAATAAATAAAGTTTAATCGTCTAACTTTTTCTCTGTGATTCGTTTTTTTTTACGTTAGATTGAAACTTTCAATACTATTTGAGACTTTGATATTGTAGAATAGAATCGTTTTGTAAATTGTCAACTATAGCCTTTTCCTTCCCTTTTTTACTAAGGTTTATTTTCAAACAAAAAGATAGTTTTAATAGTTTTAAAATTACATTTTACTAAGCTGAAAGACTGTTATCAACATTTACCTTGTTAGAATTGCATGAATATTTAAATGGGGAATGTTTTCCTTTGCGTTATTTTAATACGGATAGGATCTTAGCGTGAGAGCAAATAGAGGCTAACGTCAGTTCTCATTAGGCATTCATGTTTTATGTTTATGTATGACGAGCCGGATATCCGGGTTGCCGAGTACCCGGGTACCCTACCCGTGTACCCGGGTAAGACCCGGCCCTTTGATCCGGCCGTGCAGTGCGAACAGTTCGGCGCATGTATTGATTTATTAACGTTTAGCTCCGATTAGCTGAGAATATTCATCTTCATTGAGTAATAACCTTGTCATATTCACTTTCATCACTCGATTATTGAACCCACTGGGTTACGGTGCCAAAGATTTTTAAAAGAAACATCTAAAAGTTCTCTTTTATTATATTAAAACTATGTTACACGGATATACGCTCTTAGCATAGTATTCATAAGAATGTATTTCCTTTGAACGGATCGTCTAAAATTTGTAATTCAAAGGTGATTGTCTCGTCGTAAGACAAAGGCTTAACGATAGCACCTCATCTACCCCACGTCTCAATACAAAGCATAATTTTATTCGACGTAAGCCGAGCCGCGATTCCGCCAAATGGCAGTTTAATCCGACGGAAACTAGGTCGTTAACCTCGAGGAAATATAATGGTCGCTTCAGAATTTATTTCTGTTATACAAAAGTTATTCATAATCAAATTAGTATTATTATTTTGAGAGTTACAATAGTATATAAATATAATTTTAGTGTTGACTCACCTGTCGATTGACACTGACAGTCGGTTTCTGAAACCAAAACCTCAGTGGCAAACATATTCTCATCCCTGTCATTATCTTTGACAAGACATATAATTTGTTGATATTTTAAACGCAGATTTTGGTTTCAGAGACCCACCGTGAATGTGTTAATTCATTCATATATTTATCTACCGCTTGATATAGCCGTCAAAGGACAAAAACCCTTTACCGTCTTCAAATGACATGACTATTTTCCTCTCATATATTTTGTAGTTAATGGTATATGTGTTGACTGCTTAAAGATGAAAGAGATTTACACGTGCGTAGTTGTGATGTAACTTATCCTATTTAATATTTATCATGACTATGCAAAGGAGATTACGACACCGGTTAGGTTAATTACAGCCATCAATCATTGCGGGCGAAGCGCTGACGCCGGCGCCCAACAAACTTCGTAATCTCTAAGAACTTGTCTCAACTCAACTGAAATTGTGAAAATGGCAGACGTTAATCCACTTTGTACTTGTTTAAACCTAAATTTGGTTTAAAACATTAATTTTGTAAACATACTCTTATTGTTACATCAAAAGAACTGTCAATCTAAGTCCATGTCTGAAGATTATTATCAAATTAATTACTACAAAGGCAAATAGCGTTAACTAGCAAATTTGAAGCATCAACAGCAGGTTAATGGATTTCCGATCACAAGGTCAGGGGTTCAAATCTCGCTATTCGACTATTGTTTTAAACCATGTCTTAGCTCTAGGTCTAAGCTAGGACTAAGCTATATAGCTTAGTTGGAATGGTACAAGAAATATTAGTAAATTAATAAACATATGCTATATTAAAAAAAAAAAACTTACTGATAAGTTCTATTCAATGACGTTCATTATGTACTCAAAAGTACTCATTATCATCATCATCAGCTAACTATACGTCCCCACCGAGGGACTCGGAGCCTACACTAAGTTAAGGGTGATTAGGCGATAGTCAACCACGCTGGCCAAGTGCGGGTGGTTGACTTCACACATATCTTTGAATTTCTTCTCAGATATGTGCAAGTTGTGTCACGATGTTTTCCTTCACCGTAAGAACGTCGGATAAATGTACATATGTAAATCGGAAATCGAAAAACACATTGGTACATGGCGGGATTCGAATACAGGATCTGCAGATTGCAAGTCAAGTGCTTGAACCCTGTGCCACCGACGCGCAAAAGCACTCATTAAGATGTAAACAAACGTCTATCATTACCATTTAAATTATTCCCCACTTGAAATAACCGAATAACTAACGCCGTCGGAAATGGCCTCGGAAATTGACCACGTGACTGCACCGGATGTGCCACCATTGGACGTGATGCGAACTAGCCAATCAGGGCGCATTCAATTACGCGTCACGCCCAATCGGAAACGGTTAAATCAATTTTAACGTTACGTTCGAATTGTGAATTTAAAAATCTGATTTTGGTTTTTTATTTCATTTCAGGTATGGATGAATTCGAGTGGATATTGGCAGGATCGAAATTGCTCAACGAAGCGGTAAGACTGGTTTAAAAATAAAGACTACTCAATACAATTTTAAGAGAATGTTCAGACAATGAAGATATATTTATTATTATACAATGTATTTTAAAGTTAAATCTCTCGTAAATTACTATGGAAATATTGTCTTTTTAAATTCTAATATAATGAGCCTACGTGATGCTGCAAATAAAATGAATTTATCAAATTTCCACCTCACATTGAGTACGTACCTTTCTTATTACGTTTATTTAAGGCTCTTACTGAAAATATCGAGTGCTTTTGTGATTCGCGATCGAGTTCTCCGAGCATTCAATGGGTGGCACAAATTGTGTTTTGTGTTAGGTGAATGGGCTTTTTGAGTGAAACTCACGTGCCGTAATCATGTTACCTCGTATACCATACAAAATTTATCCATTAAAATAAATTTACTGCGTTGAAATCGCAAAAGGACCAAAAAAAGACAAAAAACATTTAGTTACACGTGTTGCGAGTTGTGATTATGGACGCGAATGTTTGGATGTATAAATGGATATATAGATATTTGTTAGAAGGTATATCCAGAACGGCTGCGTGGAACTCGCTGAAATTTGACATAAATGCAGAACAGTCTAGAAGAACATACAAGCTACTAATACCGCAAAAACGGAGTCGCGGGCGACAGCTAGTGTCTTCTTAAAACATACTTAATATTATTCAAATCTATTGTGTTATAGCTAAATATTTAATAGATTTAAACCCAAATAACAGATGATTGCATCTCAATTAAGGATATCTCTGTCAATTACGGCAGTGAACGAGCACCGACCAAACGAATGCCACAGAATACTCCGACGCTATTTGTCTTCGCCGCGGCTCCGAGAATTCTATTCTAGAAAATGGGTGAAATTTTCAAGTGCTATTGTTGTGTGCGCTGAATTTACAATTGATTTAGCCAGTGTTAGGACGTTGATTTTATTGAATCGATTTTAACCAATATAGCTTTTAAAATTTGTTTTATTTACGGGTTTCTATAACCATACGCTTCAACAAAAAGATATTTAGTTGCAGAATCATTTTGTGTAAATATTCACCGGAATTATAGTGTGTAAATAAAAAATCTAGATTACCACTTAAACTACGAACATCTTCAATAAAATTGATTTATAATTTATTGGTCAATCAAACCACTATCAAAGTATTTTTGTCAACTGTATAAAAATTGCGACGCAGTCTGTCCAGTTTTATTATAAAAGTATAACGAAGCCGGTTGTTACAAAGTGCGGAAAACTGCGCCGAAATTTATTATTATCTCATTTTCCTCAAGTTTTTGTTATGCCACTCACTTTCTACTTTTAATCTGTAAATAATGTCTTAAAGTGGGTTTCTAAGATATGTTATCAGTATTATAAATGCGAATGTTTGGATAGATGGATGGTAGAAGGTGTCTTCAGAACGGCTGCAAGAGATTCATGATAAAATTTAACATAGTCTGGAAAAAGATAGAGGCTACTGATTAAGTATTTTAATAAGCGCGAACGGAGCCGAGGTATAGAGGTAGTTTTTCATACAACAAACAATCAGTTTCTTATATTTCCAGTAGAACATATCACCCGAGCTGCGTACAGACGGCAACGCACGGCCGAAACTCGCAACAGCGATGTTATCACAATCATAAAAGGTGTTTTATAGCATCGGGTTGTAAAAATACGTCCATTATTTTATGTTTTATACCTTCATAAAGTTTATAATAAACGGGCAACAGTAAAAACCCCGTCAGTAAAGCTCTTCATATTGCGTGCGGTAGTACCGGAGAGTTGAACGAATATCATTTTTCTCGCCTTCGGGGAAACGCGCTGAACTGACCGGAGTGTAATCATATTACGATCGTCTGCATGTTTTATAAAATACGATTATCTATGTTGATGTTACAATATCCCTTGTTTTTATTCTATCATGTGATAAAATGCAGTTCTAGATGGTTAGTATCTATAACTGTTTTAGTCCGCTTTTCCTTCCCACCCTTTCTTTACAGGAAAGGATGGGAGGATGTGAATTTGCCCGAGGACTCATCAGAAGGGGAGGTATACTCTTCCTGTGCGTCCCCTCCGTCGATTAAAGGTGGACAACGCATCTGCTGGATGTCTATGACCAGCGGTCTCTTCGCTATTTCGGCGAATTATGGTTACTGTTCGCTCGTTTGCCAACTTATGATACAAAAAAATACTATTGGCAGCTCTAAATGTAGGTCTTATATAATCTTTTAAATCACATTATTTACAAACCTATTTCAATTCACTTATTTCACTTTTACATAAGTATTCCTTTTTAATTGTCCACGTGACTGTAAATTGTCCGATAGGCGACAGACGCTCGCTTTAAAACTGAATTTAAACTGAATTAAAACCGGGAACAAGCTCAGCATACGAGATCCGCCCGACGGGCTTAGTGACTTGTGAATTTTTCATTGCGCGCCCAACTACTACATGTTAACGATTTACGTGACCGACACCGTACGGGGCGCGACTTGGATTATGTTAATATAAATTCACGCATGACCGAAATAAATACGTAATTACTTGCTGTCTTTATTTTTTTATATTTACGAGTAAGATATGCATTAAAGAATTATTATTAATAAAAAACTTTTATTACTTTATCGAATTATCTCGGACAGCAAAAAAAATCATATGTGCAACTAAATAGAGTCCTTTGATTTTTACTTATATTAAAAATATGAATGTTTAGATGGATGGATTGAAGGTATCCCCGAACGGCTTAACGAATCTTTATGAAATTTATGTAGCCCAGATGTAGAACATAGTCTGGAAGAACACATAGGCTACACATTTTTTTATTCCGCGCGGACGGAGTCGCGATCGACAGCTAGCTGATTATATCTGACGTTGATTTATCAATGAAAGTTCAACGAACCTCGGAATATTGTATTAATGCGAGAGATTCCCGAAGTTCGGTGAAAAATAAGTGGGAATTGAGCTAAAATGGGTTACGCAATCAGAATGATCCCGGGACGGAGATTTATGGACAGATTTACGACCGATAATGACTCAAACCAGGTCACACGCACACAAACACACGGCACACGCGTCCATACTTTACAGTTTTATATGTGTGTTGTAACTAATAGTAAGTTGTTAGTACATTGCTAGAGTTCTTAGTTAAGGCTAAATAAAACACAAGTTTTGAAATCGTTTGAACTCTATGTAACTTGAACTTCGCGCAAGTACTACTTGCTTATTAAAACATAAGTCTGTTTATATTTTTTTTTCTTATAAAAATCGTAAATAATTTTTAAGCACAAATACGTTCCTTTAATATGATCAAGTCTAACATTATTACACTCCTTTGAACATAAGGAAACACATAATATTCAGTTATTTTCGAGTAAAATACTCTGCCAAATACCACTTTGAAGTTTGACACCGATTCTCAATATAGAGGGTGAGTCGAGATGCATATTTCAGTTATCATTATCCAAAATAAACCCAATCATCTCATCAAAGGAGGGATGATCCCTCCCTGTATTCCAGTTAGACGTAATTTTATTTCGTTTCCTTTACATTTTTTTAACAAACTGGGGTGACTTAAATGATTATAGGAAAAAATTTTATAAAAATACTGAAGTTCTTCTTCCTCTCTTAAATATTTTATACTAACTATAGCCCACGACTCCGTCCGCGCTAAAAAAAAGGTTTATTAGTAGCCTATGTGTTCTTTATCTGTGGGATCCGTTCATCCGTTCTGGATATACCTTCAAACAAATACACCTCCATCCAAACATTCGCATTTATAATATTAGTAAGATTAGTAAGAAGTAAGTATAGAAATTTAAGATTCGTTCTTATCTATGAATAAATGATTTTAAATGTGTAGAACAATAATTTAATTCAATTTAAAGAAATAATTTATTATATAATAGCTCTTTTGCTCAAAAAAAAACACTATAGAATAAATGTGTTGCCGAATCACCCTGTACGTATGCTAATGTAATAGCTTATACATGTATGGAAGACATTTAGCCGTACCTTATGCGTGGAATGACCGCCCGTTGTGTAGCGGATAAATAAATCACCATAATACACGTGACTAAGCAGCATTGCTCTAAATCATATCCACTGTTAATTTGGCCCAACAGAGTGCAGTATTAATATACTAGATTCATAAAAGAAGATGTAATGTTTCATACCAGTATTTAATGTAACTAAGAGTCAATTTTCCAAATGTTATGTTTAATAAAAACGTGGAATGAATTTATCTCTTTAAGGCCTTGGTAGGTCTATTTTTTCCTCACTTTTGTGTTCCGGGATTAGGTACATCTATGTACAAATTATGTATTGACCTGTTTAATTACAGTTACGGTTATTCCTTTTTCTTACTACGTGCAAACGTTAAAAAGTTTTAATACCTAAATGTTTTAATAGTGTGTACAATAAATCGACACTCAAATCTATCGTTATATCGTTTTAAGCGAGCAGTGCGAACATTTTCATATTAAAACATATTTTTTCACATCAAAGAGCTTTTCGGATAGACACCGCGTCGATAAACACGCCTCAATTTTACTTTTTCAATCAGAAAACACGTTTCAACTAACAAATCTGCCCCAATGCATATATGTTTATTTAAATATGCATAAGGTAATAAATTATAGAAATAATATGCATTTATTGCATTTTAAAACATAAAAAATTTAAAAAAAAACTTTTAAATAATAATCATCTTACTTATGAGAATCAAAAAAACAGCCAGGATGTATTTTAATACATTTTTCGACAGTGGAAAGTCATGATTACTGAAAACTTTTCCAACAAAAAACATTTGCAAAAAGCCATTAACAAAGCTCAGTATGTCCGGACTTGTTCCGTACATTTTTCATGAGCATGTAAGTAAGAGTCCGGACGTTTCCGGACGTAGATATATTACTGACGGACGCAGGTGTGGTGACGGTCCGGGGCCCATTTGCGTCGCTCACAATTTGTGACGACACACCGCTTGCCACCCGTCATGTTGTTACCTCATACGTATGTGACGTAGATAAATCACTTATGTTATTTAATTTGCTTTTAGTTCTTACTAATAGTTAATATGCGATAGTTACTCTGTCTGTCTGTCACGCTAAAACTACTGCACTTATTTAAATTAAACTCACAGATAGTGTAGACCCTTAAAAGGACGAAGGCTACTTTTTAATACGAAAAAAGGGTTGTTGGGGGGGATACTAAAAAGTTTGTTTAAAATGTGTAAGTTTAACGTCAATTTCTCATCAGACGAAACGCGGAATTACTTCCACCTCACACATGTCTTCTGTGTGGTCGTGGTATTGCATCTGTCGAGCCGACCCATTCGTGAAACAGATGTTGTTGCTGGCCTCTACCAGAGTTTAAATAATTAATAAGGTTGAAATTAGATTTCGAACCAACTACATCATGTACTGTCTTATAATAATTATTTGTAATCCGTTTTAAAAACATTGAATTCCAAATCGTTATCTGTACATTTATTAGCTTAAGTCACATCCTGTATAATCTTTTAAAATTTTCGTTACACATTTAACAAGCCATGCGTTTATATGGACGCATAACTTGTGTACATAGCTGTCACTCTTTGACCCAGTTTTTACGCAATTCGTTCCGTAAGGGAGAGGGTTGGTAACCTCTGAAAAATAAGGCTCTCAAATACTTTGTTAAAGTGTCATTGAGGACGCGGCGGGCGCTCCAAGTGTTTGAACGTGGATTTGTGGTGTGTTATTTTTGTCGTGGATTTTTTTTGTAACGTCGTAATGAGCATTTTTTTTAAGATTACATTTTAGTCGTAGCTAAAAGATACTTACTAATTGCTAAGGATAATTGATATCTTATATCTTCAAATGAGCAATTCTTGAATATATACATATATATAATTGGAATCTCGGAATCTGCTCCAACGATTTTTATAAAATTTAGTATATAGGGGGTTTCGGGGGCGATAAATCGATCTAGCTAGGAATCAAATTTAGAAAATGTCATTTTATTCGTGTCTTATCGATAATCAACTTAAACATAAACTTTTTCTATTGGTAAGATCGAAAAATATTATTCATATTTCATCATTTTATTAGTAATTCGTACTTAAATATAATTTCTAAAAA
>NW_013530472.1:4009485-4144691 GCF_000836235.2 Papilio xuthus
GCAATTTTTTAAGATTACATTTTAGTCGTAGCTAAAAGATACTTACTATTTGCTAAGGATAATTGATATCTTATATCTTTAAATGAGCAGTTCTTGGATATATATATATATATCTCGGAATCGGCTCCAACGATTTTTATAAAATTTAGTATAAAGCGGGTTTCGGGGGCGATAAATCGATCTAGCTAGGAATCAAATTTAGAAAATGTCATTTTATTCGTGTTTTATCGATAATCAACTTAAACATAAACTTAACTTTTTCTATCGGTAAGATCGAAAAATATTATTCATATTTCATCATTTTATTAGTAATTTGTACTTAAATATAATTTCCAAAACACAATTTAAAAAAAATACCGAGCAAAGCTCGGTCATCCAGATTTTTTTTAATTAAATGATTATACTTGTAAAACTTTAAAGCATCATTAAACACGTAATTATTCTAATTAAAACTTCAGTCTATTAAAATTTCATTTATTTTGCAAATTAAGTACATTAAAAGAGAAGATTTTAGGTAAAAACTTTGTTAACGAACGGTCGTTATCTGTATAAGAAATAATAATCATAAACAGGATAACAAGCCGTTACATACTAACCTATATCACGCAACTCCAAAGCTTTCTTATAAAAGTATTCCCGGATTCAAGGAGAGAATTTTGGATGCAAAAATCCCAGGTATGTATCACTACATACAACAATGTAACAAGTTCCTTTCCGTATAGAATAAAACAAACAAGTACAGATCACAACTTACAAACTCGCAGCAATAGTACAGGAACAAAGGGGCGACGGGAATTATTTAAACATCGCTTGAGGGCAAAAAAGGGAACGCGTTATCTGTCTGAGTGAATAAATCGCCGGGGCTAAAGTCGGAACAGAAAAAAATATTGCGAAATTTCCGCACCACGTTATGTGGCTGTAGGCATTTGAATACGATGTTAGGGAGCACTTTCATTAGTCGATAACTTGATCTCTATACATCATCAACCTGCTCTTATCCCTATGGATGGTCGGCACAGTATATACTGCTCTATACATCTCTATCAGCCGTCATATCTGAATCTACCCCCTTCCTACGCATATCCTTTTTCACACAGTCATGTCATACTTTTTTTGGTCTTCTTCTACCTTTGTAGCCATCCAAAAAAAAAAAAAAAAAGCCATCCATATTCAATCTCATTACTTTTTTACTTATATCATCATCATCCCTCCTCATTACATGTCAAAACCACGCTAATCTTTTACTCCTCAATTTCTCGATCACTGGCGCTACTTTCAAACTTCCTCTAATATACATTTTAAAATTTATCCTTTCTTGTCCACCTTACAAATTGGTCGCTATACAGCATGTATGATTAAAAAGTCTTGCATGCAAGAACCCTTTTCATTAGTAGTTAAGGCTCGCATGCGGTGGATGAAAGTTCTTACTTTACCTTACCACGCATTAAACTTGCCAACTAAGTCCCAGCATGACATTTGCTTTACATCGTCCGATCATTTTAGTTGTTAGCCTGTATGCGGGGATTTCACGCATACGGTATAACAACCGAATCATCGACTATCGACTGTGCCCTTATATTGATTTGATAGTTTAGCAGTTGTACTCAAAAAGTCCGAGTTTAAAGTCGCAAAAAGTTTAGACAAGATACCAATTATCCTACCAACAGTAAACCAACAAATAATTTTAACCTTTTCTGCGTGTCTAAGTATAACTATTATTTAATTCCAGGTACTATTCATTATGTCTAAGGAAAAATAATGGTTAAGTAATTAAAAACTTTTAAAAGCAAAGATAAATTAAAAATGCAAGTCGGTATTCGTTCTTTCGCCACATCAGCGTAGGAATTTATTTTATTACTGCAGTTAATTCTTTATCACGAGTTCGCCAAACGACCACATAGCTATTTAAACTAGATTCTTTTACTTTTTAACTTTCCGTATTCCTGCACCTTTGCCGTCTTCTCCTCCGCGGTTAATTAAAAATATTTAATATTTTATTTCTAGTTGTCTTATTTATTTTTACTTTGTTTATTAAATTTGTTTGAATTAATAATAAACTATTTAATAAAACTAATTAATTAAACTACCAAAATAATACTATAAACTATATACTAAAACTAAACTAACTAACTAACTTTATTTCTTATTAAATTTATTCTGTTAGAATGGCTAGATTCTATCGGCTTGTTTTCATATCACCCATAGTTCAGATCGCACACTAAGCGAGTCCCTGGTACTACTTTACTTAGGCTCTTACTAAATGTATACTAAGAGAAAGTAAAAACACTGCTCTTTACTAAGTTTTGTTCTTTAATTAAAGTTCTAGATTGTTATTGAAAATCCAATGTAATCTAAAGCAATAGACCATATTAAAGTGCATAAGTTATGACCCTTTATAAGTAAAATGGTTGCAACTTACGCCAAACGTAGTACCGGACGGAAGTTCCCATGTGAAGCAACGTTAAAGCACATCATAGCAGCTTACTTAACTTCAAGCGTCGTTGAGCGCGCGTATATCTTCACGATGGCCGCTCCGTTTCTCTCCACGAGCTCAACAGCTCGTGTCTCGACTTTAGCTTCGGTTATTAGCAATCTTAAAGCTATATTCTCAAAGTTATGGTCATAATGTTCCGCTTTGGAATATGAAAATTTTCCTCGCATATATTCTGATAGTGCACGATTTATTAGTGGAAATATGGTAGGTTATTTGACTTAATTTTAATTTACTGTTATAGTCAACTCCGGAAATCTGATCAAGCAGTCTATAACGCTAAGTTCTAATAAATGTTTAGTACTTTAGTACATAACAAATACCACCTAATTTTATAGACAAATATATCACTGATTCCTGGTTGATAGCGAACTAAAATCTTACTAATATTATAAATGCGATTGTTTAGTTGATGGATGGATGTATCCAGAACGGTTGAGCGGATCTCGATGATATTTTATTTGGCATATAATAGAGCATAGTCTAGAACAGTGGTTTCCAAACTTATTTTGTCTACTGCCCACTTTGAGAATAAATATTTTTTAGCGCCCTCATATTTTCACATATTTAAAAAATCAATATAACTTCAAATTAAATTAATTAATTATTGTGACCTATATATTACCTATATTAAAGAACTCTAAACGAAACTTTTATAATACTATACCCGCAATTTGAGCCCTGCAGCGCCCACAAGGGGGCGTTATCGCCCACTTTAAGAAAGACTGGTCTAAAAGTACACAGTAGGCTTATTAAGAATTTTATGCAAATTCTGAGTGCACGTAGTCGCGGACAAAACATGCTAATAAATTATCTATGTTATATTGTGGTTTTCGTTGTTGACTCTGTTTATACCAGTTATGAAAGAGGCATGAAATAATTATTATTAATGAATCTATCAAAAGTAACAGCATCAAGTTAGGATGATGTATGTGCGGTTGTCCGTTCCAGTTATACAGTACTTAATTGCTTTTCGCAGATGATGAAAAGTTCACATGAAAATTGGAAAACCACCGTCCCGACATGTTGATGGATTGGTACCCACTCCGGTGATTGGCGGACGAATGTTGTTTTTTTTAATTTACTCGTCCTGTCTGTGGCATGGCAATGTCAAATTGTGCATTTTTTCCGCATTTGAATTTAAAATTTAATTCCGTCAAATCGTTTTTGACCAACTGTTGTTGCGCATTCGATTTTTATGTTCTTTTTTAAAAGTATTGTAATGGTTCATATCATATTTTAACTTCAGTGACGCCATTCGAATGTAGCTTTCAAATATTTTGTTTATGTTTAAAATTCTATGTTATTCCAATCTGAAATAGTTTGCTTAATCGTTAAGACTAAAAAAATAGACATGATGAGAAAATAAAGCTCAATACTAAAACCTTTTGAATATTTGAAATTACTTTAGAAATATTTTCACTATTCGCCTTCAAACGTACAAAGAATGGAGATATTGAAATGTCATGTACAAAGAATAGTAAAAATGTGAACCGAATGTACGATAGAAAAATATAATATCGAGCAAAATATTTGTGAGCGAAGGCGCTCGCGGGCGGGGTTTGGCTGAAATCCGTTTCAATTTTCTGCATCGCGGCCGAAGATTGGAGTTGTGACTCGTCGAATTTTCCACTGGACTTGAGACTTTGACTCGGTCCCTTCGCACGTAAATAACGAGTGGACCTGTCTAAGCGGAGCGAAACTAAATTGGTACGGCTTTGAACGCTTGTACCCTTGAAGGTCCACCTCAGGAGTAACAGATGATCACCGGCTTGAACATAGTTTGAATAAAAATTATTAAAATTGAAAAGTATAGTTGTAAAAAGATGCATAATTTAAAAACCATTATTGTTACTGCTTTAGTTAATTCTTATACTCAACGTCACGAATGTCACATTAACTGATGGAAGAGGAATTAAAATGTTTGCATACTAAGAACTTATCGAAAGTCGTTTGAATTTTATTTTCATCAAATAGTCAGTTCCCATAAAAACTTTTGACATTCATCTGAAGTTTTTATTATAATTTTAAGAAGTATATAAAGAGAGGGAATAAAAACATTTACAAAGCCTTATGCTATCCAAGTTAAAAAAAGATTCCTCGTCTGGTCTCCGTCCCCAGGGTAGAATAAGATTATGAACAACGATCTAAATAGCTAACTATTTTAAAGATGCGAAGTTTCAGCTCAGTGGGTCAGTGGGGAGCGCTTAAGTCGTTAGATTACGTGTTAGAAAAGGTCTGTATTAACATTAAAAACGTATAATAGGCTTTTTCTACTAGTTTAATTGTTTGTGTTCGGTTTAAACATTTCAATTAAAATTAAATGGTATTTACCGTGGTATGGTATGGTCCATAGCTCCAAACATGTTATTGTCACCTGAGATTCGTTACTGTACTGGACTAAAGTAGCCGTCATAAATTAAATTCTGTTTCCTTATTTTATACTAGTCTGCTTTCATACTACAAGTTTAAATTATTAATATTATTATTATAAAATTTTTATGATCCTCTAAAAGATAAAATATGCTTAAACTTAATACCATTTACTTCTCTCGTCGTTATACTTCACGTTTTAAGTCTTACAGTAGACGTCCGTTTTGCGCGGCGGTCGGGCGATAAATGACCGAGACGCAAGGAAGCGACGAGCCTGTTTAAATATTAACAAACTACCCACGTTACGGATTCAAATGTAGCAGTTTATTGCTGTGGCTCATGACTTCTCAGTGTTTACTGATCGTATGCCTGGTTTAAGGATAACAGAATATTTGAAATTCAGTTTGAAATTACACTTAACATTTAAAATTAAATAGTTAAAAAAATCTTCCTTTTCTTTTAGTTCTCACAATTTCAAACGAAAAGTGAAGGTCAATCGATAAAAGTTTAAAAGTGGCATTGTAAAGAATTGCTTTTAGAAACATTTTAACAGTTCCAACTTCACAGGTGGTTTCATTGGGCACAGGTGTGGCACAAACTGAGGTGATTCCGCCAAGTTTGGAATGTTCGTAACGGTGTAATAGGCTGCCATGCCGGAGGAATGCCGCGTCTAATGGAAGCTTCGCCATGATCGTGTGTCATTTACTTTATTATAAGGACGGAAATGTAGTACAAAAGATAAGATATAAAATCGCCTGTCAATTTGTAGTAAGAGCTTTGATATTTTTCTTATGAATTTTGCTTTTTAATTTTATGGTCTGTAGAAATTATACAAAAATTTGATAATATTTAAATGAATAAAAGATATTTTAACATATTTCTTTGTAATTTGTAGCTCGCAATTGACAAATTAAAATTGATTAATATATAAATTAATTGACAAAATCGTAAAATACCCATCGATTTTTGTACAGGTTTTAAAAATCTAGACGTATAGACAATAGTAAATCAAAAATCAGTTCGCTCGTTCTCGACAAATCCCTGCTTTTGAATAGAATAACGTACTGGAACAAACGTTTACAGGGCTGGACTAGCTCGGGGCCGCTCTGAAGGCTGCAAGTGGCTACTGCAGAATTATTTATTAAAAGCCGTTGCCTTTGTTCAGGGCTGTCGCAAAACCGGGTCGCAACGGGTATTATTCTATGCTAGCCGCCTAAGTTAATGTAACGCGACATATTAGAGATTTTTAAACGAATAAAATATTATTTGTTTATTCATAGTGGATTAGCGACACCGTCCGCGCGGAATTAAAGAAAACATAATAAGTAGAATATGTGTTCTTCTAGACTATGTTCTATATGTTATCCAAATTTCATCGAGATCCATTCAGCCGTTCCATCATCCATCCTTATCCAAACATTCGTTTTTATTTTATTAATAAGGTTTTAATAAAAATAACATAATAATAAATGTGCTACGTAACCGTGCGCTTTAAACAAGCACATTTAATTAAAATTATCCTAATATTATTACGTTTATACATTGTTTTGCGTCATCCCTATGTTAGTTTGCATCAATCATGCAGGGATGGCGCCATTGTCGCCTTTGCGGTGCGAGACAGGCACATATATAACAAGCCCTGTACCTTCGCACCAGCTGGTATTTACACTGAAATACTACGTTCACTCGGCCTATGTATTTATGTTACTATGTATACCGTTTTTATTTACTTTCAGAACAGTATAATAACTAAAACTCAACTGTAATAGAACTCATTTAGAGTTAAGCTCACAAGTATATCACGCATTTTATTGCAATACTAAAGGTCGCCTGCGATTCCGTCCACATGGAATTAAAAACAAGCAAAATTAGTAGCCTATGTGTTCTTCCAGACTATGTTCTACATCTATGCCAAATTTCAGCAAGATCCCGACGGCGGTTCTCGAGATACCTTCAAACAATCATCCATCCATCCATCTAAAGAGTGGCGTTTACAATATTAGTAAGATTAATAACTTTGTATTGTGTACAAAGATTAAATAAATAAATAAATTACTTCTTTACCATTTGTTTTTTTCAATATATTTATAAATTAATTGAATCATTCATTAAAATTAGTCAATCATTCAATAAGGAAAGGAGCAGAAAGGCAAAATAGTGGTAGAGCCCGCTTTAACATCTTCGCACGAATTGGCCCGGCTTGCCCGGTGAAATACCACGACCCAACACAGAAGACAGGCGTCAAGTGGAAGCAATTCCGCGTTTCGTCTGATGGGTGTGCGTTTCGGAGGCCTAATTTAGTCCTCTTTCCCTTCCCACCCTTCTTCTTATAAGGAAAGGATGGGAAGTGGAAATGGACTTTCCGGATGAGAGGATGCATGGTAATGGAAAATATAAAAAAAAATATTTTCTTTCTGTGTATCCTCTCTTACGTCGATGAAAGGTAGGCAACGCATATGAAATAGCGTATGTCTATGGGCAACGGTCGCTTCGCTATTTCAGCGATTTCAGGTGGCCGCTCGCTCGTTTGCCACCTTATGATATAAAAAAAAACGATTTATGTTCATAGAACTGATTCTAATCAAAGTTATTATAAACCATAAAGACATATATAACTTGGTATTGCTTGTTTTATATATTTGTCCCTTTCAATCCACTTAGTTCGCAGTAGACAGCCTATAAACAAACAGTAAAACATCACTACATGTTGTGTAATGCTTGCCGAATGTCGGATCTCTCATAAACACCCGCCGTCGGCAGTTTGCACAACAAATGTCAATAAAATTGACGGCCTCTTTGTGACACTCTGACCCGAATGTATCTGTCGTGTTATTGTGTTGTATTGATACGATGAGTATACATAGCTCATTTGTCGACTGGAAATGACTTCGGATGTTTGAAAATATTTTGTAAGAAAACCTTTCTTTTATATGAGACTTCCCAAAATAAATATAATATAGCACATTGATCTTCTTTTGTTTTTTCTCGTATTTAGTTCTATTAATTTAATTCAATAGGACTTATCTTGATTTTGCATTTGAAGTGAAGTATCAATGACAGATGTCAAATGTAAATTGTAGCTTTTTGCAAAACGTTTTTAATCATGATAAACCTATTTATACTCTTTAATGTAATAGTGAACCGGAAACGTCTATTTGAATTGTAAAATAAAGTCATAATAAAATATGAAGTCGGAAACTCTTATGTTAATTTTAAGTCTAATTAAAACCATGGTCACCCTAGTCAACTGTACGGGTGACATATGAGCCGGACAGTTCTCATAAGTCGTGTGAAAGTCGTAAACATGCCGTCGCCCCTGTCCCCGACTTGACGGAATATTTGGCGATCTTACGCCGACTTTGACTTAATTAAATGGGAATTGTTGAACTCCTCAAATTAAATTCGAGAGGATAAGTTATGCGGCGCGATCCGAACTTTCACTCTCAATGTTCTCTGGACGTAAGTACGATACGATTGAAATCTTGATTAATGCAATGAGTGGTCTACATAGAAATGAGAATTAATAGTAGAAGTATTCATGTATATCCTTTTGACTATTGCTTACTGACTTTATTATATATCATTAGGTGGCAAACGAGCAATTGACCACCCTGGATTCGCCGAAATAGTGAAGTACCCACTGGAGATAGACATACGTAATTGCAAATGCGTTGCCTACTTTCAATCAACGAACGACGCGCAGAAAGGGAATATTTCCCACTCCCATGCGCCCCCATGCTCTGTCAAATCTTCTTCCCTTCTAGATGTTGCCGCTTAGTATGATGAAACAAGCTTCTAAAATGGAGATGTAATAAATATTTTTACTTAAAGATTCTGCCAAAATACTTTAGCGTAACTCGTAATTATAAAATCTTACCACAAAAATAGTTCCAGACAACTTTAGCTATTTATATGTACGTTGAAAGTTGCTCATATTTATATTAAATGGACATAGAGTTTCCATTAACTATATCGTTATATTCCATTCTCTTCGCTCATAGACAACGGACGTTCGAATATGTAGCGATCCCCACGAGGCCTCCGACATGTCTATGCTTAAATTAAACTTTGCACAGATAATAAAGTGTAGGAGGCATTTTGTAAAGGAATTTTCATTTCCATACTAATCGAATAATTTCGCACAGAATACAAAAATGAACGTTACTACTGACAATACATTTATTATATTCGCAAACTAACTAAAATTATTTCAAAGAGAATACTGATTTTTAATCACTAAGTAAACCAAAGTTAAACCAGCCCCTAACTTGAAAGCTTACTGTCTAAGCCACACACTGGATCGGGATAAGCAAGAGTTATATCTGACTACGTTTGTGCCACCTTAGAGGATGTGGAAATAAGCAAACCTAACGCAGACGTTATACGTAATGATCCACCAATTCTAGACCCTAGAGTAGAAATATATAGAATAAAAATATAATAGAACAAGCTGTCGCCCGCGACTGCGTGTGCGCGAAATTAAAGAAAAATTAGTAGCCTATGTGTTCTTCCAGGCTATGTTTTGTATGTATGCTAAATTTCATCGAGATCTGTTCAGTCTTTCTAGAGGTACCTTCAAACAAACATCCATCCATCCAACTATCCATCCAAATATTCCCATTTATAATATTACTATTATTAGTATCAGTAAGATTAAAATAAGAATAAATATACTAGCCTATTTGGTTAGCAGCGAGTGGATTTTACCATATAAAAAACTTACTGCCTCATGTAGAGTCGAGTAATAGTCACTTAAGGAGCCCTTACTGTAGATTTCTTCATCAATTACAAAACGACTCTTTATGCAGATATTTATAAACTTATTTTAAAATTTAATTACTTCATTGCAATCTGATTTGCAAAACGCGAAAATTTTAATGATTAAATTCATGTGAATTCAATGAACTTAATTGAGCTGCAGCGCTTTAAATACATAATAAAAGGACGTATCGATGTATTTTTATGTTGATGAGACATGAACAAAATTTAAGGTTAATGAGCCGTAATGAGCCTTGTTTTATATTGAAATTGTACTTCGACAATTGAATCCAGAATTACGATTAAAGAAATTATGATATAAAATTAACCAATTATTTAAATTGAAAAACACATTAATAACATCTTATTTCTTAAATGTCACTATGTTGTGATTAATCGTGAGTTTCTGAAACTAAAATCTCCGTTTAAAAGATATTGTTATCTCTGTTTTGTCAAAGATAATGACAGGGATGACTATAGAGTTTTATATAGAGATTTTGGTCTCAGAATCCCACGGTAAGTTATAATATATTATTAAGAACTATTAACAGTTAATTATTAAGAATATAACGAAATAACTATTTATATCTGTATGGACATATTATGCGGAGAGATAATTTCATAGGCAAAAAAGTAATGAGATTGAATGTCTACAAAGAGGAAGATCAGAGAAAGTATGGATGGATTGTGTGAAAGAGGATATGCGTAAGGGAGTGTATTCAGATATGACGGCTGATAGAAATGTATGGAGGAGTAGTACATACTGTACCGACCCGTAGACAAGGACAGGTTGATGATGTATTCATTGTAAAGCGAAGTTCCAAGATCCTTTTTTTTTCTTAGAATTTTTTTCTTAAAACTGTAGCAATAAATCAGTGACGAAAATGCTTTTTCGCCTGATGAAATAAACTTTTCAAATACAATCTAATTCCTTCCCCAACATGTGTAAACGTATATCAGTGTTACATTTGCAAGCAACCACCCTTTTCACCGCGCCGCCTCCCGCCCCCATCCCCTCGTGCCTTAGAAACCGCACGAATACTCGCTCTTACATAACAATAATGCCCTTTCTACAGCCTCCCTGATAAATAGCTCTGATACATAACTATACAAATCCGTACAACGCTCAAATGCCACGTGGTTCAATAAATTACGACTTTAAGAAAAGCGCCATCTGTTGGGTGGCGGACGAATTGTTTCGGGAACTGAAACTGTGCTAGCGAAATGTTTGGATGTGGCATCTGGGAATCGCTTCTCCCCAATAGATGGCGTTAGGTGAAACAAATAATCAAGTGATCTTTTTTTTGTTGCAGCTTTCGGAGCTGGAACAGCGGGTTCTGGAAGCCGAGGGCAGAGCAGAAGAAGCGGAGGACAAGGTATGTTGGATTTTTTTTCTTTTTAACTCTAGATACTAAGGTATTTAGATTATTATTGTATCTATTAATTAATAAAAACAATAAGAATATAAATACCATTTCATTTATTTTTTTAAAAAGCCTAAAAAATAAACAAAAAATTAAGACTTAACTAAGCAACCTAAGTCATGTTTTAGTGGCAAATACAATTCTATTCAATTAACAACAATTAACAACAAGGCTATAGTGCACTTTCCTGTTTAACTAGCAAGGAGGATATTCAACTTTAATTTCAAAGTGAAGTTCCACAAGTTAGGATTAAGTGAGCATAAAATTTCACACTACGGATGAGATGTACTAACGTACTTGTAAGCGAAGTAGCATTGCAACGCTTTCCACTCGACTTATTCTTACATATAGAACTACAAGACAGGACAAAACGAAATAAATTTTGTTAAATATACGTATATTTATGTATTCCTATTCTCAGGTCGAATCAGACAAGAATAATTCTAGAAATATCAGCAATTAATAATTTAAAATGACAATTTGTAATGTAAAACCCTTACTAAGCATTTCAATCGGGTTTTAAAGTTCGTAATATTTCACAATAGGTGTAGAAAAATAACTTCAAATTATATACTGACCAACTGTCGCCTATGACTCCGCCCAACTTAGTACCCTGCAGTTACCTTCGAACATCCATCCTTCCATCTATCCAAACATTCGCATTTATTATATAATATTAGTAAGATAAATAATAAGCAATAACTTAACACGTTATTGTCCAAAAACAGAATCCCTCGCTACGAGACGTGCAAGTCAGAGGAGAGTCAACAAAAAACGAACAAAACACGATCATTAATCCTCTCCGGGCCCCAGGCCGTCGGCAGAGCTTTTTGTTTGAAAATATAACTACACTTACAACGCCCAGTTATATGAAACTGTATACAGAGTTAAACCGCTTTTCCACTAAGTAGCTCCGCGACTTTGATCGCGGGTTTACTTTTTACAAGCTTTTATTTAGTTTCCTATCCCGATGTTTGTTATCAAATCTTGCGAATTAAATTTGAACCACTTCCCGTTTACTCATTGAACTGAAATTTTGTGTATCCCATTTCCATTAGTGAAATCGCGCTTATGGAAAAAAGAAACTTGCTATCGCTTTGTGTGATTCTTTGCTTATCGATATTTATTCATAAAACATCATACGAATAGACTAAAGAATAAAAAAATAGAATAAAGGTTTGAATTATCTCGAACTTTATTTAGTAGTCACATTTTTAATTACTTTGTAGGCTCAATTTACGAGCAGATAAAAATCCATGAACATCGTTTATTGCCCGATCGGACCAATAAAACTGTCAGCGTTTATTAACAAATTTCGATGTGCGCTAAATTTATTAATTTTCCATGGGAACTTCAGCGTAATTAAATGAATATCAACTTTATTGCCGCATTCAGAATCAGTTTAATGGTTTCCAAAGGATTTAGTGGAAAACTATGAGAAAAAGTAAAGGCTTTCTTAAGTAACCGTCACACGATTCTGAGTATGACATACTGTCTTGCATGCACCGGCTTTGACTGACCCGATGCAAACAGATTCTTTATAAATTCACTAGCTGTCGCGGAATTTAAAAAAAAAACTTAATTAATAGCCTCTGTGTTCTTTCATCCGTTCAGCTATTCTAGAGATATCTTCAAACAATCATCCATCGATCCATCTAAACATTCGCATTTATAATATTAGTAAGATTTTTGTTGAAATGAGGGTGTTGGAACAAATTATGTTTTTCCAGTGTCCAGCTTGTTTTTTTAATATACAATTAAATAAATGAAAAAACTAGATGAATGTTTATGTGCTTACCAAATAAATAACTACTACTATGCATTATACTAATAACGACTATTTTGCTATTTTTCATATCGTATAAATTGTATGATGGTAGAATATATTCATATTCAATCATACAGAGAGTTTTAAGGTGTCGACTTAGAACATCGTAAAGGGCCCTTTATTGTGGCACATTTGTTAAAGTACGCTACAACTGCGAAGTGGGGGAACACAGTCCAGGGGATTTTGCAAGGGGTGCAGATACCGTTAGCAAAACACATATGGTAGTTGTATTAAATTACGTTGATACAATTATTCATACAATCAAACTCTATTAAGCGATCTATATGTACACATTACAACCTCCATTTCAATCCAATGTTATATTATTCGTAGTGACTTAGGTCAATCAAGAAAATATGGTAAACATAATGGCAAAATTAAGTACAAATTAAATCAACTTCGAATATAATCTTTATGTAGATATTAACTTAGTTGAATATATCGTTGAATAATTGAATGTACATTTTCTGCTGACGTTACAAAGAGAGTACGTACTGCACACAATTGCACAGCGCCCGCCGATCCTCGGGATACCGTTTATTGATTTTAGGTGTTGCATAATGATGACTCATTCCCACGTGTGGAATGTTTGACTACGGAATGCATTTACGTGACTCTTAATACAAACAATGTTTGAAATTGGAATTCTATTATTAAATATTTTGTTCGAATAATTTTATAAACCAACTGTCGTATACAACTCCGTACACGCGGAATTAGAAAAAAACTTAATTAGTAGCCTATGTGTTCTTCCAGACTATGTTCGTACATCTGTGCCTTTCATCGAGAGCCGTTCTGGAGATTCCTTCTAACAAACATACATCCATTGAAACATTCCCATTTATAATATTAGTAAGATACTAAGGAGTGAATTTAATATTATTATATCAGCCTCATTACAACGTTTTTAATATTAGTGACAATGATTTAAAATAATTATACACAAAACATGCAAATACTACTAACATCTACATATACAAAAATTATTACCCTACTTGGGGTTATGTAAATTTTAACGAATTTCTCAGACTATAAAAGTAGCTAAGAAATGCAAGATAGTGACGTAAAGTTCATTCATTAAATACGTAGTAAAAATAACCTAATTATGTACACACTGAACATTACGTTCTATAGAATTTAGGTCAAGGTTAGCGTAAGAATTCTAAATTTGAACTCTACATATTTTTTCTTCTTATAATTCTATGTTTAAATAAATTTAGCAGTAACTAATATATATTTCGCGGTCTCACGTGTATTAAAAAATTGTACTTTTTGTGGTCGCAATATTAAACGAGAACGCTTATCTTATAACAGAATCGATGACATAATAACCTCAACCCTAATATTATTCCTATTCCAACCTTCATCCCTAATATAACGTAGAGATAAATCTTGTCATACGATATTTAACTTTATATCATTGAATTAATAAAAACTATTTTCATTTAAATTAATCATCTAGCGTTGTTTTTTTTCTATCAAAAATCTGGTACTGGCAACAATAGTCACCCCGGATAGGGGGCCACCCTTTCACGCATGCGCATTGCATGTCGTAACTTCAGAGCTATACGCCAAGCCACCGTCCTAACTAACTTCACACCTAAACTGTATATACATAACAAATTTCTCTTGTTATTTTAATTGTAAAATAATAAAACATAACATCCTCATAATCCGTCTTTAAACGTGTAACGTTCGCGCTACGTTTTAAATTCATAGTTTTATTCATAGCTTTTGATGCGACGCGTTGTAAGCCAGTAATAAATGTGATCAATAGATTCTCTTATTAATTATTTGTGTTTAAACTAAGAAAACTCTTTCGCTACATTCAGTGTGTTCGGGCCTAAATAAAGCATCGAACTTTATATAACATTTTCACAGTTTTTCGTGTTATATATTTAGTAGGTTTACCGTCCTTGTGTCAGTGTTGATATGTCGAAACCTAATACATTGAAGGCACACAGATTGAGCGCTGAATTCGCTGAGAAACGAGCTCTTATGAAGAAGACAGATCCATCGAACACATAGCAATCACCAGTAAGTAAAGCTTTGAAACATGGCTTAATATTTTTAAAGCGCCACATTTAGTGAAAGAAAATCTTTGTTTTTTTTTCAGTAATCCATACTTATTATTATTCGATTAAAAATCAAATATAAGATGATAAGTTTAAAATATAATTTTTATTTTATTTTATAAAATTGACTAATAAATTACTCATTTAAAGTCTTAGTCTATATAAACAATAATATATTCAATCTTCTTCTTTCATAAAACCTAACATAAAATTATTAATTTATCCATTTGAATTTCCAAAAAAAACTCATCGATACCATAGATTTTTTATGTATTCCATTGTTTAGAGCTGTCAAATGTGTTATGTTTGTCTGGGAGTATAGTTACACTAGTGGACGTACAAACCGGAACTGCGGCACAAACTCCTACTTCCTTTGGCCTGATACAACACAATTTAACCCAGTCTACGCTAAAAATACATTAACGGTCAACACGAAAATCTGAATAGAAACGAATAACCTAACCCATATTTTCTGATACTCGTAGTGTCTAGTAAATTTGTAAGGCATTGGGCAATTTTTTGTCTTATCTGTGAATTTTGTATGAAATTTTTAGTTTGGTACTCGAATTTTCCGCAATGTTCATAGATATTTTTTTAATTTTTTAATTCTCAAACGAATTTTTAATTGTAAAGTTGGAATTAATGACAGTCGCCGTTTGGTTAGTGTTAGCATTTATTTATGTTTTCCGATGTCATTTTATTATAGCTTAAAAAACTAATATTTTGAAATTCGTAAAAAAACAAAACCTAGAAATAAAGTTAAATATTCATTCGAATTTATACCTACTTGAATCTTTATTCTACTCTGTTATTGAATTTACGAAGACCTTCAAAAAGTTCATCGTAATAACAATGGCTAACACATGTCATGTAATTCCAACATGGCCGCCGTAGCGTACAGCTGTTCGTACGCACGCGCGTTACTTTCCCGCCATCTTTGACAACGTAGCGTACGTAACTTGAAAACTACTATTTTAACTGATGTTATATCTATACTACTTACTATAACGACGGTCGTAATTATAGTACTGTTTAAGAATGAAATATAAACTACAGATGTGTTTTGGAATGATTCTAATTAGTGAAATGATAAGACATTAAAATAGGTTTGTAATGTAGAAACCAATCCCTGTTTGAATTCTAATTATGTCTCTAATTTCAAAGCGAATACTAGAGACGAACGTTAAGTTTAGAACTATTTTTTTGTTTATCTATGATGGAAATATTAAAGCTTTGAATTAGAACAGGATTGTCGTTCAGTCACATTGATTCGTCGACGATGTATATCTTTAGTTCACTATTTTTCTGCATCTAAGTTTTAGTCGAACAATGTTTTACGGTACAAAGCACTTAGCGTAACTACGAATCGATGTATAGTTCTCGTAGCGCTCTGAAGTGAGTCACAGTGCAATAACCTCACAGCCAGACAGATGGCGTACTAGATTGCGTGACCAGTTGCCCGATTAGTCGACAGATCGTAACAAATTGCTAGCTATTCTAATACCTTGATGATCTCTTGTTTACATTTGTATAGAAGTGTCGAGTTGATTACAAGGACGAATATTAGTAATGTGGATTTAAAAAGGTTGTATTTATAAGTTACTGGCTGCAATATAAACAATAAAGCCAAATATTGCAAAACTCTAAAAAAAAAACCTATAAATGTTAGATATATTATATATAACATTCCTCACAAATACTAATGTTATTTAGGCATTTATATAATCATAACATCTATTAAACCTGCAATGCAACACTTTTATCTCTGTAACGGTCATTAAATTGGCTCGAAACCAGAAAATAGACACTAGAAAATAACACTGCAGAAATTTGGCAACAACTTTCATTTCAGTTGTTCTCTGCTTTCTTTTCTTTTGATCAATTGACCTTACTGTTCAATATTAAAAGATTACATATACAATCACGATTTACATTTCTTATACTAAACGTACACTAAGGCCCTCCTATAGTAAACATTTAAGGACTATGTGTACGGCACTTGTTTGTGAGTCATATTCAAAGCTGGGAAAGCCCTTCTGATTGCATGTACAAATCAAGACAGGTATCCGTATTGACGTTTACAAATATCGTTTTCGTAATTTTTACTTTAGACCACCTGTCACGTATCCATTTATCACGTGATTTTTGCAACTTTTTGACCCCCACCCCCACTTGGTGGTATTTTATACACTTAAGATACACTAAAATAGGTAAACATCAGATGGCAGGAGAATCTAGGTCATTTATGGTCCAGAAGTAAATTTTTAAACTTTAATTTTAACGTATCTTTTTTGAAAATTAAAACTTTGTATCTGTTATACTTAATTCTCGTCACATAGGCTCTCGGGTCACTGAGTAAAGCACGTTAACGCACCTTCGAGTATTTATGAGGCGTGTAATCAATATTACACGCTTACAATGCGATATAAAGAGGACTACATTAAATAAGCGTCGCTAGACTTTAACACGCTCAATGCTACTATGATTTTCTTTTTATGAAGTGAACAAGGCTCGTAGTACCAACTTAAGCGCTAAATCTCTCTTTCTGAAATTACTAACATGTTTTATATTAATTCGTGACAAAGACAATACCTAATCAAAGTTACTAAACCTTCATGAATTTGGATAATCATTTGCATAAAAATATTTCTAGCAGTTACAATAACTTTTATAAATAAAATACGCAATTTAACAAAAATACATAATTCATGAGATCTGTAGGGAGGAATTGCACATTTCCGTAGATTTCCGAACGTAAACTCAGGTCGTTGGCCGCACGTGTCGACGTTATAAATTTTAAATATTTCCTCTACTGCTGATATAGAAATTATTTTATTTATTTCAACCACACCTTTGGTAATAATTATAAAAAGATAAATGTAAACGAATAGTTTTCATTAAAAAATGGAATATAATCTTAATTTTTCAAAATAACCTTACAAACAAGTGCATTCGCTTCGAGGCGATTCCGTAGCGTACTTCAAAAATGTCTAGAACTGACAATAACTTTCGACAAGTCATGTGATTGTCGCGCGTCGATCACACATTTTTGATGTTCGTAATGGAATCGCTTCGAAGCGAATGCACGTTGTCTAAACCCCCAGGTTTTTATGGCTATATAGCTTTAGAAACTCACTTATAAAATAAATTCAACACTTCTAAGGTTACTATTTTTTCTATTAATAAATACTTATCTTTGAACATTTATAAGATGTCTGGCGGCAGGAAATCACGTCCGAAAATGTCACAGGAAACACTCCGCCGGCGTCGCTTCCTTCTTATTAACCTAACTTATCTATATTCGTGAGATGTCTGTCCGTCCATCAACGATTCTTTAGTAATTACTATACAATGAGGTGTTTTGTAGATGGGACATAGACCTGACACTGAATAGAATTATAATTAAAAATTATAATTTCTAATCACAAGAATCTACGAAAGATTTTAAGTGTTATTTGGTTCCACAAAGTCGCATAGAAAGATGTATAAATAACAAGAGTCAGACATTAATTATGAATACTGTTACATACTGTATCATTATCAGCTCAATATACGTCCCCACCGAGGGATTCGGAGCCTACCCTAAACCAAGGGTGACTAGGCCATAGTCAACCACGCTGGCCCAGTGCGGGTTGGTTGACTTCACACATATCTTTGAATTTCTTCTCAGATATGTGCAGGTAGCATTACGATGTTTTCCTTCGAACGTCGCATAAATGTTCATATGTAAATCGGAAATCAAAATTGCTATATGGCAGGATTCGAACCCAGGACCTGCAGATTGCAAGTCAAGTGCTTGACCCCTCCGCCGACGCTCCTACTTTATAATAGTTCACTTTTAAATTTAAAATGACGGTTAATAACCAACCACATGTAATAATGTAATTTTAATATCTTTAGTTTTAAAATGTCATTTTCGTGTAGGACACGTTTTATTCCATATGACAATTTGATCCTGGCATTGGCTCGCCGCCAGACCGTGTTTCCTGTTCGTTTTGGACGCTTCGTATACTGTTTGCTAAGTGATGAACGATTTGTTACTCTGCTGATCAAATTTATGCGCTGTCCTCATATTTTATAGTAACAGGGTAGTCAAATTTATGTCTACTTTGTTCTTTTAATTATTATACTGGTCTAGGACTCAACTAATTTATGACCAATGTTATGACCACAATTTAAACCTAAAGGAGTTATTTTTTGATAAAGAAAAATAACGAATACGTAAATAAATAATAAGTGCAAAAGAGAGGTAAAATAATAGCAATTATGTGTTGTTTTTTAAAGTTATACTTCCACTATACAAAGTATTATGTGTTGTCGACAATTATTTTACGTCTTAGAAAAAAATTGAGAAGGAATATGATTTCAGCCCTATATTATTCAAGTCCGTAAAATAAATTAACACGAGCTGCTGATTTATTATCATCTTCTATTTTTCAATGATTTTAACATCAAAGGAAATCATACCTTCACATCTACGATAGCTCAGTGACATTTGTAATGAGAACACCAGGAATTACCTTTGTAATAAACTTTAACTCGTCTGTTCGAAAAGTACGATGCGATTTTGTTTTAAACTTACATCTAGAAATTTCTGCAAGCATTCTTTAGTGTTGCATATCTTTGATAAAAAGAGTAATGTTTATTGAGTACTTTAATATTAACTGTATTTCTCTAACTGTTAATTTCAATGTTTCAAATATTTAAATCTACACTTATTTATATACCAAAAAATCATCTAAGCCTCATTGTGTTAGTCCAAAAACTTACATATCACATCATGAACTTAAATTTGATACATATGAGTAATATAACACATAAATAATATTTCGTAATAAACGCCTGTTGTAAACTATCGTTTCTTGTTTATCTTCACAGTTTATTGGCGATTTTATTCCGGTTCTGTCTGCATTATTTACGACTGGAGGTGTGGTTGCGCTTTATTCTCTAACTGCATCTCGTTTTACGCGAGATATTTTTAGTATTAAAACAGGAACCATCGATTTATATGTTTCTTCTATCTATACAAAAGTAATGTATAAGTGTGTGTGTGTAACTGCTTCATTAAACTACAGTCTGTACACAAACAGTGATAACTTAAAATGCTACTAAACGTTTAAATCGTAGCTAACGAGAAAGGTTTACGTTAAGTGAAAGTGATAGTTTAAGTTTATATATTTAAACTATATAATTTTGGTTAAACTTTCATGCTTTACCATAAATACAATTTCAACTTAAAGTGCCGTTAAAAAAATTCCTTCCAGTTTAGAAAAAGGAAAAGTCTGATTTAAATATGAAAAAAAGTCTGCTCAAGATATATTACGGTAATAATTTCTCATTAACATTTTTAATTTGTCATCGAGCGAAATTAACCCTTTCTGTGGTCACCCGGCCATGTAATGTCCTCGTGTAACTTAGCTTTGAAATTTGTACAACAATTATTACTCATCACCTCCCCTTAGTTAACCCTTCGCGTAATGACGTGTTTTAGTGCTGTGTATAATTAGCTGTTAAGTTGAATCATTCATAAGTGTATTTGAAACATGTTTTTGACGTACGTTACATGTAACATTTTTACTTGATATAATAATAAAAGATGGTCATAATACCAAGGTCATTTCTTTGGACTGGTAAATTATACGATGATTGGTTTATTGTATGATTTAATAATTTGTAATAACATGTTTTAATGCCGTGTTAGGTGTGTTAAGATGAATCAAGAGTGGTAGAACCCGCTTTAACAACTTCGCACGAATTGGCCCGGCTTGCCCGGTGAAATACCACGACCATACAGAAGACAGGCGTGAAGTAGAAGCTATTCCGCGTTTCGTCTGATAAGTGTGCGTCCCGGAGGCCTAATTTAGTCACCTTTCCCTTCCCACCCTTTTTCTCATAAGGAAAGGATGGGAAGTGGAAGTGGACTTTCCGGATGAGAGGATGAATAGAAGGGGAAAATGTATTCATTATGTGCATCCTCTCCTTCGTCGATTAAAGGTAGGCAACGCATATGAAATTGCGTATGTCTATGGGCAACGGTCACTACGCTACTTCAGCGATTTTAGGTGGCCGCTCGAATTTGAACACTTTAGTGATTTCCTTCTGTGCTTTTCTGAATAACAGATTGTGCTAAGATGATTAATTTTGAAATCCAGAAGCTGTTATATTAAAACATTATAAATTAGTTTGTATGTTTAGTGAGATTTTGCTTAAGTGAAATCGCTACCTATTTCTAATCTTTCCTCTTCGATGTTTAAACTAGATATTAATTTTACTTGATAGTTTTCTTGTGCGCCGAGACGGCGCCGCGCAAGCCGTGACTATATACAGGGTTGTAGGTTTAGTAAAAGATAATAATATAATCTTAAAATGAAGAAATTATCAAACATTTAACTTTATGATAATGTTTTGATAAATAGCAAATATAATTCAATCAATCTTAAACAAGATATATGACGTGAGGCTGTACAAATAGAGTATGGATGGAGTATGGTATGGATTATAATTTTACTTATTTTTTCGTGACGAACATTAAGAAACCTATAAAAAATTTAATATAAACATTAAATAAGAATTAAGTATTATATTTAAATTTGACACCCCTTAATATTTTGTAGATATAGCAATAAACGTCGCGACATCGCCTAGTGTTCATGCTCTGCTCCCTCGCCACTCTTCGGCCGTTCTACGTGATAGCCCATTCTCATACCAATATGTATGTTATATACTAAGAAACATATTATGTGTATGCATTTTTAATGTTAAAAAAGCAAAGCACATTATGTAATCTTACTTATTAAAATAATTATAAATGCGAAAGTATAAATAGATGGGCCGATAGATGTTTGTTAGAAGGTACCTCCGGAACGGCTCAATAGATCTTGACAAAAAAATGATTTGATTGACAGTTAGTTGGGTGTAAATTTTTATTATATTTATGAAGCGTCGATTGCTCAGTGGTAAAGCACTTGACTTGCAATCTGCAGGTCCTGGGTTCGAATCCCGCCAATGTGTTTTTCGATTTCCGATTTACATATGCACATTTATCTGACGTTGACGGTGAAAGAAAACATCGTGATGCAACCTGCACATATCTGAGAAGTAATTCAAAGATATGTGTGAAGTTAACCAACCCGCACTTGGCCAGCGTGGCTGACTATGGTCTAATCACCCTTAACTTTGGGTTCGGCTCCGAGCCCCTCGGTGGGGACGTATAGTGAGCTGATGATGAAATTTATATTATTATGGGTAAAGAAACTGTCTGAAAAACGGCAAATATTCAATTTCATTTCATTGCAGACTTTTCCATCAGTTTAATGGTCAAATATTTGACGATGTTCTGCACTACGATGTATAGTATGCATCCACAAATAGAGCTTTTATCACGAACACTCCATCTCATATAATCCTTAACACAATGGAATAAAGTTCAAAATACCTTGTAATAATTCTAAACATGTATATGAGTCAGTGAGGCAATACGTAGGGTTGTGTTATCCATTGTTTCTATTAGGGTTGATGCTCGTCTGATCAATACTTTTACCCTAAATATTGTAATGAGACATGGGAAACCTTACAAAATAGGTCGCATATGATCCGTCGTTAAATAATATTGATAAAATAACATTCAAAGAGGTTTTATTGAAGCTGTTGTAGCAAGCTTTATAGCTCGTCCAATTTTGTTTTTAAAGCACACTCCTTGCTATTCTGATACCCTATTAAGTTTGTTACTATCTGTAGGTGTGTAGAAGTAGTTAAATATACAAAAAAAGATTTTCATTTTAAAAGTCAGCCATATTGAATAGCTATAGAGAAGTCTTGAATGTAATGCGACCGAGATCTATTATACCCGTCTACCGCATTGATGGAATTTTCCAGAACATCCCTTCTGGATTCTTTCCAACATGAAATTGATACCCAATAGATTACCAACGTCCTATATAAATATTTTACTTTCGCCTTGATTAGAAAGTGTCTTATATTTCTTTTTCTGACATCCTTATGGCTATTTGCCAGGGTGTTCTTTTGCCAATTCATGGCTTAGCAAAACTTTATATTCGATTTTTGTGTCATCCCATAACAAGAAATTTGCTAGGTACAATATTAGAAAAGAATAAGTACATAATAATCTACGTAATTATAAATAGATGTTAAAAGTCTCCAGCACCACAAATATCACACCTGCTTTGAGGTCTGATTGTGGAATTGTGTCGTAGTCAGCGTATTCCTACTACTGTTAGATTCGTACTCAGAAAGATTGTAGATTGATTTAGTACATTAATATTAATATTGAATGTTGCTACTTTGATATTGCTTGGCTTTTATTTAGACTTTCATTAGCTTCAAAGAAGTTACTTCTAAGTGTTAATCGCCTTAAATAGTAAGTATCCTACGCTGAACTGTTTAATACGATACAGTCTAGAATATTCTCCGCTTAATAACTGTTATTTGACCAAGAAGTAGTTTCGCTAAGACGAAACTCGAGCACAGTGTGCATTATCTAGGTTCGTAAAACTGAATGGTTTTACATTAAAGTGGAAAAATGTTTTTATATGCACATGTTTTTAACATTTTCCTGGTTTCAGTTTTCTTAGATCTTTGGTAAAGTTCTATATAAGTTTTGTTATAATAAATGTTAACCTTTTTGTCTTTATAGCTTTGACGCTTTATTGCTGTTACATTTGCGTCATCTTATATATCAAATTCTCGTGTCATAATTTTCGTTCTCATACTCCTCCGAAACGGCTTGACCGATTCTTATGAAATTTTGTGAGCATATTGAGTAGGTCTGAGAATCGGCCAACATCTATTTTTAAACCCGCGCGGACGGAGTCGCGGGCGACAGCTAGTAATAAATAATTTTAAAAGCTCTATAAAATCATAAAATGTTAAATTATTTGACAGCTATTTTCTTGGTTTATGTATGAAAAATGATACCATAATTTCAACGTAAAATAATGTAAATAACTTTCTTAGTTTGTCGTAAACAAAAGACGTCACAGAATTTCCAAGCTAGAAAATTCTGCAAAATAAATCTTATTTCCATGTTGGGCATAAAATCGTATCGAGTTAGTACTGACGTGTTTTCAAGGCGAGTCTAGCCTTGGCTGAGAGTCCTTCAGTTTTGGAGCAAGTCCAAGATGCGTCACACTCATACATCACCAGTAAAGAACACGACACTGGTACGACACGACCGACGCGACGCAATAAACCTCAACAAATGTCCAACTCATTTTAAAAATAAAACTCAACAAATGTTCAACTCATTTTTGGCCGCGACTGTACTTTTGTGCGCTTTTAACGTGCATTTTATACAGATTATTTAAAGTAGTACATAAAAATGGCACTCCAACTTTCGCTTGTAATTTCCAGATAAGGTTTCATTTTGCTAAAGACAAAATACAGTAATAGAATTAAATAAAAAAGATTTAATAGTTAATGTCACAACGCCAGTCGCTTTACTATTCGTAACTATATTTTTTTTGTCTACTAATAAGAGGAATGTCAATTTGTCTAGCTTACCTGTGGCAGACGGCTAGTAAATCATTCCTACACATATGCGGCACATTTGAAAACACATTTTCATTTAAAGCCACACGCCACAGCGGGCGTATGTAAAATGACGTTGTTTACATGCATAATTTACTATTTACATAAATAAGGTATTCGGGACATTTGTGGGTTCAGAACAGCTTCTTATGTTTTATGAATATTAATGTGATTTTGTCACAAGTAATAACTGTACGCGACTGTACTTATGAATGGAACGTAACGAAGGAACGTAAGATTACATTTTGTTTAAAATATCTAGTAAATAATTTTGAGTGTAATTTTTCATTATCAAAAGGAAAAAACAATAATAATTTAGTAATAAATTCGTGGTAAAATAAAAACTGCATTTAAGTTTAATTAATCTCCCTACATTTTAGGTTAGGATTTCAAATATAAAGTTATTTCACGTCATTTAAATTTCTCACAGAAACTATTCTAAATGCGAGTGCCCACAATCCCCCGGGGCGGGCCAGTAATGGAAAACAGGTGGAATTTTTCATCAAGAAAGTCTGCAAATGTGTTCAAATATATTCATCAAAACAAAACCCCTGTGAGAAAAAACATGTTTCATCGACTAAGTAATTTTGCTATTCGTAAAATACCAAATTAAAAAAAACCATAGACATAATATCGATAGTTAAAATATCTGTGAGATCTGAAAAAATCTTTTATAATCTGTTAAATAATCGTGAGTTATCTGTGATGTGTTCATTAATGGATCTATCAAGTTCACCGCTCCTTATCCCAAAGGAGATCCCGATAGCTTTCATTAAAGTATAAAAATAAACAAGTTGGCGGTGGCATATTAAAAGCACTATGAAAATATCGATCCATAGTATACCCTACGTCCTGAAAAGGGTTACCATATTTACTTTGAATTAGACGGACATTTTTCGTATCACGATTAAATAAAATTCTTGTGCATGAAAAGCATTAACTTCGGTCTCAAGAGATTTTTAGACAAAAAATGCAATAAAAGAATTAAACTACTTCATGTTAACTTCGGTAAGATGACAAAAGACAATTTATATTTAATAGATGAACTAAAAAAATCAGTTTTATAAATATCATTTTCTAAATAAAAATATTTATAAGATAAATACTTCTTTTAATATTCAAAATCACAATTTACAAACTTGAAATTTTCAGTCCAATTTATCCTTTTCCCGATAGTAAGGTGGTTACCGTAGTCCTGTAGGATTTCGTCGCCTGTTAGTTCGTTTCCGCACGGCGAACGCGTACGTCGGTTCTCGCTTCCCGAGTTACAAATTTAAAATTCCATGCGCCTTTGAGGATGGTCGGTTTTTAATTTTACTTACCCTAGTTGTTAAAGTGTCTGTGAAGTTGAAAAAGTGATTTATTACGTCTTTTTAAAACAGTGTCTACAGTGTAATTTTTACGTTTTATTATCTTCTACTTTGTTTATGGTTAAATTTAAATTCATTATTTATCTTCATAAGTACAATAGTAAAAATAAAAACACACTACAGATGCAGTAAACCGCTACAACCTTATTATTACGCTAAATTATTAACGCAAAATTTAAAACACAAAGGAACGGAAAAATTATAGCCAAATGACAATAAGGTGACCCAGGTGAATCAAAGACAATACTAATCGTATGGCAATTAATAAAATTGTTTAAAAATAATTTTTAAAATGTATTTTGCACATGTGATTAAATATTTTAGGATAGTTTATGGCATTAAAATTATATAGTTCAGAAAACCTTCTCCGGGAATCGATAGCAAATGAAATTATGTTAGTAGTTAATAATAAGCTTATGACATAAATTTATGCTTTACAGCAGCACTTATAATCATTAATCAAGTCCTAAGGGAGACACTAAATGTAGATTTAGTACTAACTTACACTACGGGGTTATTTAAGTAACTATGAAACATATTTTAACAGCATATTTTAAAAGCATAGCTAAGTCTATACCTCATGTAGCATACTTTAGTACACGAAGATTAGATACAAAAAAAATCCTAACTTCCCCTTCTGAAAAAAAGAAAAGCTAATAGAATCAAAAAATATCCCCTGTTCAAACATCAGACCGAACGCTAAATTTTATTATACTTTTTGCAATTCATTAGCTAATGAGCATTTAGCTAACTTATCAGACTTGTTTTGCTTAGTAAATTGTATTTAGCGTAACTTTACCACTCCATTCTATCCCCTAAAGAAGGTGCTGCAGTAGCCTTTAATTTATTATCTGTGGGATTAGAGACTGCGGTCGTCGTCTCTTAATTTAATCAGAACTTGAGAAGCTCTAAACATTTACTTTTGATAAGCAAGATATTTAAGAAGGGTTGAGTTAATAAAATCTAATCCGTATACGTATTTATATATCTATAACACAGAAATTAAATATTAATATTACTAATATTATAAATACGAAAGTTTGGATGATATGTTAGAAACTATTTCCAGAATGACTGCTTGGATCTCGTTGAAATTTGGCATAGACAACATAGTATAGAAGAACACATAGGCTAATTACGTTTTTTTATTCCGCTCGGACGTAGTCGCGGGTGGATGTTTGCTATTAAAATATTGTATGAAAATTATTTATTTAATTTATAAGTCGAAATTAAACCATAATAATTGTAGTTTTAACTATTTAACCTTATTCGCAGTGAAAAAACAAAGTTTATTCATATGTACTAAAATATGTTTCGTCAATAAGTGAGCAACACTCTTGGATGAAACTCCATATTCGATATTGAAGGACTGCATCGAACCTTTTAGGTCAACAAGTCGCCCCTTGACTTGAAAGGCGTCTCATTAAAGCGGACTGAGGGAAAGCCACAGGATAGAAAAACTCAATACAATAGACTGCCAAGTTCTTTTTTATTAATCTACATTTTTTAATCTGTATAAAAAAAAATTGTGAAATTTTGAAGTTGTATTCGGTTGATCAATTTAGTGTTTTAAGATTTCTCTTCTAGCACGGATAACAATTCTTTTTTATAATGATTTGACCATATCTTAGTTTATAATTATTATTAATCAATCCCTTATCCTAGGTTGCACCTTTTATATCTAATACTAGCTGTCGCCCGCGACTCCGTCCGCGGAGATGTATAAAAAAACTTAATATATAGAGAAGAAGGCATAAATTCGAAAAAAAAATGAATAAATAGTATCCTATGTCCGTCTCCTGGCTCTAACCTCCTCAATAATTGTCAACCATATCGGTAAAGCCGTTCTTGAGATATAAATAGTGTAACTAACACGACTTTCTATTATATATATAGATTTATAACTACAACACCTACGAAGCTTATAAAATGTTATAAAAAAGGGTTAAAGACTTCCGTTTTTCTTGTGAATGTTAATTATTCTCTTAATTCTAACACGGAAAACCTTTTACATTTACTATGGTTGTTGTAAAAGCTTTACTAGGGACGGATAAAATTTAGGTCGTTGTTGCGTCTGCAGTGCGGTGCTATCCAAATATTACTGGTGAGATACAAAGCATTGTCATAATGCGGGAAACATGTAAATTTTGGCAATATTTCGCATTCAGGTTGTAAAACATACAATATCAAAATGTGAATAGATATTTCTAGCTTTTATATTACAAAAATATACACAAAGGAAAGAGCGATTAATATTAGAACATGATATCTTACTAATATTATAAATGCGAATGTTTAGATGTTTGTTTGAAGGTATCTCCAGAACGGTTGAACGGATCTCGATGAAATTTTGCATACATATAGAACATAGTCTGGAAGAACGTATCGCCTATACGTTACTAATAATGTTATTTTTTTAATTCTGCGCAGACGGACTCGGGGGCTACAGCTAATTGTTAATAAAAACAAAGTATATTACTATCTCACCTTTTTAAAGTAGAATGAAAGGAATGGCAATATTTTTTGTACAACTGCTCATATATTTATCCGAGTAACTGATCTCCATTGTCTAACAAACGTGACCGGTGTTGGATAACACTTCGATAAAACAACACCGGATGTCTCACATCCGAGACACTTCCAATTGCAAGCACTTTGATCTATTTTAAGCGGCTGTTACCCGTCTCTTGTAAACATAGATTGATAGCGCTTTATCCCTTAAATTAACAAAATAACAAACCCGTATCGGGAAAGCGCGCCATAAAATTTAAAAATGGAACGTTTTTAGAACTTTTTTTTTAACTAATAAGGTGGCAAACGAACGAGCGGCCACCTGAAATTGCTGAAATAGCGAAGTGACCGTTGCCCATAGACATACGCAATTGCATATGCGTTGCCTACATTTAATCAACGGAGGAGAAGATGCACAGAAAGAAAATATTTTCCCTTTCCTTGCATCCTCTCTTCCGGAAAATCCCCTTCCACTTTCCATTCTTTCCTTATAAGAAAAAAGGTGGGAAGGGAAAAAGGACTAAAGTAACTTTTTAAATTAAGAACGAAACGAAAGTCACCAACATTCGTTTTTTTTTAAGTAATGATAAAAACATTTGTGCTATAGGATATTCCTATGATTTAAAACATTAGACGAAAAACTTTTGGATATCTGTGTAAAATATGAGTGTGAGGGGCGTGAATCATAAACAACGCGGTGAATATAACTTTTTTTTTATTCTTTACAACTTCCGTTGAATGCTTTCAAAAATTAACAGCTCATAACCACAGACTAAATAAGGAAGTTAGTAAATCAACGATTCATCGCAGTTAGCTGGTAACAGTTTAATTAGGCGGAGCATAGTAATGAACCAAGTCCTGTGTTAATCATTAAAACTTGAAAGCGAAACTAACGTTCGTCTTTATTATACGTAGGCCCTATATTTATTACGAATTAAAATGAAGGTTTGTTTGTTTAACTTTTACATCTTTAACCCTTATTGTGGCAAGATTTCTTTTTTGAAGAAAAGCAAAAAAAAAGTTAAAAATTATTTTATAGTGTTTGTAAACAAAATGAACATAAGGGTTAATTCACAGATTATCATAAAATTTTACATACCTAATTTGACCACAACATTCTTTAAAACGACTCAAAGTTTTCTATGTGTAGTAATCAGTTGACGTTTTTATTTTCAAATTTAATTTTAACAAAACTAATTTCGTTGCATATCCAAGCTACCGTATCTCGCGCTAGGAAACTTATATTTAATTATCTTTAGTCCAAAAGTCTTAACGGGTATTTCCATTAGTATCTTAGGATCATCTCCATGGTTATTGCTTATTTGTGTTTTGGAGCGAAGTGTTGCCAGATTTAGAAAGCTGTCTGCCATCCGCGGCCCTCCGTCGCCGTCGCCGCGGCGCGCCGTGACTCAGGCAAATTACCGCGTTTGTGATTAACGATATCTATTCCTGTATTCTCGTTGGTCGCTTCATCCCTGCCCTTTGTTTATGGTTCACATTATTGTTTAAAAAAATAGTTTAATTATTTTCTATACAATAATATGCCGACCATTTTTTTTTTATTAAAATAAATGTCATTGGCATTTTATCTTTATGCCGCCTGCGACTCCGTCCGCGTAGAATGAAATAAGACTTTTATTAAGACCTCTTAATATCTCTTTTATTAAAATCTATTAAGACCATCATAAGATAAATCCGTTCATCCGTACCCGAGTTTTAGCGAGACTAACGAACAACAATTGATTTTATATATATATGTAGATTATATTTTTTCTAATGAAATTATAGTTTTGTGATTTTCTAACCTAACAGGACTAATTGAATATGCGTAGAGACATTGTATAGTGAAGAGAAATTTTAACAAAGTGAATGAACGATACTTTTAGTGAGTGGTTAATTCATTCAAAAAAAGACAAGAAACTTGCGGAATGACGGTTACAAAACCCTACGTGGACCTGAGTAAGTATAAATAAAGGATTAAAAATGGTGGTAACATTTAAATTAAATGAAATAAGTGATTATTTTTTCAACGCGTATTTATTCAACGAATACGAAATTAAAAATTACTATAATCTATAATTGAGTTCCTTTTATTATGTAAAGCCTTAATTACTATAATATAGTATAGTTTTGGAGCCTACTCTATGCAAACAAAGAAACAAATCTTTCCTCTTTGTAATATTAGTATTATTAGGAAGAAAATCCGACACTGTACCGGTGTACTGGCACAACACTAGCCTTACTAAAATGTCGACGTTTATATCCCCTCACTAATCATTCTGACACTTGACTTTGTAATAAAAGCGCGCCATTCGCGCAAAAGGATTCTAATTAATAATGTCTAAAAGTATTAGATAAAAATCTGCTCTGTGCCACGGCCTGTGTGATCGGACCCTTAGAGATTAGGAAACATACTCACAACAAAACTGTGTTGGGGGCAAACTGTAGACTAGATGCTATCGGTTCAAATGGAAGCCGTATGTAAGTTGTTGAGGGTATAAGAAACCTTTGAGTAAACATTTTAATATCGCTAAGTAATTTCTTTCTCTTCAATTACACAGTTAACAAAGTTTGTAGAATTTAATTAAACTTTGTTCTAAAACTTTAGATGAACCTCAATCTTAAAAACGTCCTTTGCTATGTTTTCAAGCCTTTTGAGTATTACATCGAATCAAGAATTTTTCTTTTAATTATTTAACGTCATTTAAAACCTCTTTACATTTTAATCCAATTCATTATTTGTTGGCAACACATCGATGTACTGGTCAGAGTTAACGCATGTCTACAATCCCGTTTAAATTGGTCCCGGGAATTCCCTCTCCATTTATTTTGCAGGTAATCCAATGCTGTTCCAATGTACTTAATTTAATCCCTTCGTCTGAATCCTTAAGCGGATCGCTTTGGGATATCCGTTACTTCTCTCTTCGAATGTAATCGAAATTCAAACAATAAAATCAATACGTGGTCTTAAAACTATCTAACAAACATGTTTTTATTTGTTCATATGAATTACAAAGTGGTACCATAACAATCCTGCAGCATAGATAACAAATTATCATAGATTAAGTTACAATTTTTTTTTAATATTTGAATTCTTACAACGTAAATTTTACAATCAATCATCATTATTGATCTTAGTAATATAATACTTCCGTATATTATTAAACTATATTATGGAGTGTATATTGCATTACATAATCTAGATGCTGCGGTTAACCAAGGTTTGAAACTTGTCACCGCAGACTACTGATTCCTATCTAAATGTAGCAATATATCGCAAGTGGATTTAATTTTAGTGATATTGTACTCGCTTGCTCAAAATCTGGTTACATTGTTGCAAATTCTCTGATAACGTAGGTTAAACAATGCAAGAGAATATTATTTCTTAACTTTCTTTGACATTTTTAATGGTTGTTTTTATGAAATCGATCAATTCTACTTTGATGTTTTTGAACAATTTTAATAGACTTTTTAAAGTATGTAGTAGTCACCAAATCGAATAAATCTAAATATATCGATATTAATGTCTTTTATGACGTCAGTTTTACTAAAAAAAATATGTATTATAAATGAAATACTGATAATTTTTAAATAATTTCAGGTCCGCGCCATGGAGCAGCGGCTCTGCGAGTGGCCGGCGGGTGCTGAGGGCGCACCGAGAGCCATCTCGCGACTAGAGGGCCAAATTGAAGAACAGGTACAACTGTTTAATACTTGTAATTTTAATCACATTGTAATAAAAATATTTTCTTATTAAGTGTGCAATGAAGCCAAGTAAAAAAATAATTAATTAATTGCCTAATTATAATTCTAATATTTCTAAACAACGTCGCGTTGACTCGGGTATTGCTGTCAACGGATCTTTTACGTCACTAAGTATACGTCACATTGACGTATTACAAGTTTGTTTGGGGTCGTTTGTTTTTAAAAATGCATTTTATATGAAACTATGAATTAAAACATAATTAATTTTACGATCGAAGCTTTTTGTAAGTGTTGGTGATTACAAATAATGTAAATCAAAGCAAAACAAAATGCAGGTAAAACTTTTGTGTACATTCGTATTTACTACTTTGTCGTTATCCAATATGAATATATTTATATCAAAATTACAAAGAAGTTAATTTCGATTAATATTATACTCTAGAATTATATCAAGTAATAATTTTAGACACGTCCAAATAACTTCTACTTCTGAAAACATGACTTTGTTTACAAAATTTTTTCGAAGTTATTTCTACCTGAACATCAATTTATTTCTTATCTGAATTGAATGTATAATAATACTCAATATAATACTCAAATACTGGAATTATTTAAGGTTTAAAAATCTAAATTTACATTAATTTTTATTCCAAATACATCTGTTTGCATGTAGAATCATATTTTGTCATGTTATAACATGTTTCATTTCTCTAGAAGCAGCTGCGACTCCAAGACGCGAAACAGGTGGAAGCTAAAGCCGCCAGGATTAAAGAGTGGGTGACCAACAAGTTGCGTGAACTGGAGCAGCAGAACCAGTTGTTAAGGGAGCAGAACGACCGCTGCAACCAACAGCTAGAACTCCTCAGGAATCACATTGCAGCACAGGGCACCAGGAATTGTGCTGTAAGTTGAACTTAACACCGCCAATGTTACAGATAAAATAACATAGTAAATTAACAAAGTTTAAGAAGAATTATGGTTATTTTGAGCAAATTAGTACAGATGAGTGTTACATATAACCAAAGTATACATATTCAGCCTAAGCTTGATATGATATTTTGTGCAATAATTATGCTTTAACTCATTTAAAACTAAAAATATTAGCAAACATCACTTACAAAGCATATCCACATATATTTGCTAATATCAACACCACCACATATATTTGCTCAAGGGTTAGGCACTTGATTTGTAATCTGCAGGACCTGGGTTCGAATCCCACCATGTACCAATGTGTTTTACGACTGTCATTTACATACATACATTTATCCAACGTTCTTATGGTGAAGGAAAACATTGTGATGCAATATTCAGGTATGTGTGAGAAATTCAAAGATATGTGTGAAGTCAACCAACCAGCACTGGGCTAGTAGTGATTGAATATGGCCTTGTCACCCCTTTAGGTAGGCTCCGAGCCCCTCAATGGGGATATATAGTGAACTGATGATGATGATACATTTCTCATGTCGTTTTTGTAATATGTAATACAACATTTTAACAACAATATGTAATGATCATGAAAGTAGAAAATACCCAGAATCGACAATAGGTGACAATATAAAATTGACTTCTCAGTTAACAACTCGAGCGAGTCTATCTCTCGAGGTGAGGAGTGAGGAAGGTTCCAGAACTTCGACGAGCCTTTTGGCCGCGAACAGACGACGATCAGAGAGCCTCGAAGGGCCCCAGGTAGCGGTTGTAATATTAGGAAAGCTATGATTTTTATTGCCAGCAGTTTAATTTGGTTTATTCGCACTTAGATTGTATTTTTATGAGTTGTTATTTAGAGGGTCCCTTACTGTAGATTTCTCAAGCTAAAGAACTCACTAAGGCCCTTAGTAAACATTGAGGACCCTGTGGCAATTGTGATAATTCTCAGATTTTTAAACATTTTTTTTGTTACAAAATTTTATCTAACCATGGTAATTGTTTGGACAATAAATTATTCTATGTAAAAAATGTACCTAGGGATTTAAATTAATAATTAAGTTGTTAAAATTATGCACTATTCTAGATTTGCTTACTTTAGATTTTTTCCATTAATCGATTAAAATTAAGCATTTAACTGAATAATATTTAGGATTGTGGAAATATAAATATTTTCTAATATTTAATATTTATAATTGTAATATTTATTATTGTAGTATTTAATAGTACAACTAAACTCGTATTTTAATCTTTTTAACTTTAGGAAGTAACCGAAGTACTATAAATATACTATAAATGGTTTGTATAAGATGAAAACATATAACAAAAAATCCTAAAGAAATATATGACATTACATAAATATTACGTAGTTAATTAAAAATAATCCATACATCACTACAAACATGCAAATCGATGCTTTATTCTCCTTTCTTTGCATTACACCAACAACATAATCAAATAACATGATATACATGTAATGACGTCATTCTTCAGCTACCCAACTCGGAGCCCCACTACAGCACGCCTGCGAGACATCGAAGGAACCTGTCTATTGGTGCTACAAATCTTATGCAGAGTACCAACGCCAACCAAGCTCTAAATACTATGAATAGGACGATGGATGAGAGGACCACGGCTAGCTTGCTTGATGATGATTTAGCGGTAATTATTTTAAACACTTTACATGCCATCAACATTTTCTCATATGACTCAATATGCCAGATGGCATTGAATGTGTTAAATTAAGAATTTCTTATAACAATAGAGAAATACAAAATAGAGTTTTTTAAAACATTTTTGATTGGGTTAATAACTGAATGGTACTTACTATGATATTTTACTAGCTATAGCCCGCGACTCCATTCGCTCTGAATTAAAAATACTTAGCACCCTATGTGTTCTTCCAAATTATGTTTTACATCTGTGCCAAATTTTAGTGGGATCATTACAGCCGTTGTTGAGATATCTTCACATCTAAACATTTGCATTTATAATATTAGTAAGATATAAGTATTTTGTATATAAAACTTGTTGGTTTTCCTTAATGTTGGTATGACAGTATGTTTTTTTTTCTACAGGCTGCCGTAGAAAATCTAGTTGTACTGCCAACGACTCCTAACACATCGACTGACGGAGATACGACACACGATTACGCTGAAATTTATACACCTAGTAGAGGTATGAAAGCTTTTTACACTTAAAACAATGTCTAATGCCTGGTTTCTGAAGTTTCCAGTTTACTTTTTATTAGCTATTGATAACGTAATCGTCCATTAACTTTCGTTGTATTTCTGATTATGAAGAAACTGTCCAATTGTGTTTTTGTATAATTTTTATTGTTACACTACAGCTTTTAAAGTGATCACTAAGGAGGTTCCTTAGTGTAGATTTAGTATAGTATATGTGTAATAAAGGATTGTTGAAGTGATCATAGAATGAGTCGTTAGTGTTGTACGGATGTGTTGTCAGAGCGCACGCCGGCGTGGCAGGGCGCAGTGAACGTGGTGGTGCAGGGACACAGCCGCGGCTCCACCGCCGACAGCTCGGCCTCCGACAACCCCCGGCCCCCCACACCGCCCCTGCACCGCTTCCCCAGCTGGGAGGCCAAGATATACCAGGTGGGATACCGGATAAATACCAAATGGGACAAAGAGAACCCCTCCCACCGATATTAGCTTTAGCCCCGGACTTCGACTGCGTGGAATTAAAAAAAAAACTTCTTATGAAGTCTATGTAGTCTTTCAGCCATGGTCTAGATGTGTCAAATTTCATCGAAATCCGTTAAGCCTTTTTTAAAATACGTACTTATAAACATCCATACATCCAAACTTTTGAGGAACAAATAAAGAGGAAAGATTTGATTGTTTGTTTGTATTGAAAAAGCTCTGAAAGTACTGAACCGAATCAAAAAAATTCTTCACTATTCCTGACATTAGCTACATTTAATACTAGATTTTTCTTCTAATTTCGCGCGGAAAAGTTAATTTCATCATAATCCTAGTCAATTTCGACACATTACGAAATTCACTTTCTACCATTATTTGGTAGACTAAAATTGAAGTTATGTAAACTTAACAACGAAATTTTAACCTTTTTAACCTCCAAAGGTTGCGGACGACGGTCTCCAACAGTCAGTGGAGGAGGAACTGAGCCCTCCGCCCTGTCCCCGACCTATGCACGAGTCTACTAGTTATCAGGATTTATCTGTACCTGTATACGCCACGGTTAAAGGAGTAAGTTAATTATAACCTTAAAATTTAAACATCCCCAAAATAGCTTTTCTCTCAAAAAAAAAACAAAGCGTAATAACAAAAAATATTTATCTACCAAATTGATTGTTTATATTTTTATTTACAAAACATTCTATTGTATAATATTTTAATTGTTTTTATTAAGAATGTTTACTTTTGTAATTACAGAGAGCGAGTCAGATCAGATCGATGCCGTTCACAGGCGACTCGTCTGACGATTCCTCTGACGGGGAGGAGTCTATGGGCGTTACCGTACAGAACACGCCCCATCACCATCCTTATGGTAAATATTACAACATAACTCACACACGTAACACAGAGGAGTAGGCAGAGACCACAGATCTCCATTTAACAAGACCTGGATACACCTCTATCGCTTTTTCTATTCATACATTTACACATACTATGGTACTTAAGGTATTTCAAAATTGACAAGCATTTATGTGAAGAATTATTTACTAGTTGTAATTAATAAAAACTCCATTTGTGGCCTATAAGTGTTCTTCCAGACTATGTTCTACATCTATGTCAAATTTCAGCGAGATCCATGCAACCGTTCTGGAGATACAAACAAACATCCATTCACCTAAACTTTTGCATTTATAATATTAGTAAGATGTTGTAAAAGAGGGGCGTCTGGTAACACTTAATACCATCTTTCATCTCCAGGTGGGCACTCATCGAATCAAATGGCAATGAACAACGTGACGATGACGAGCATGTTGCCGAGCTCCATCCAGCAGTCCAGCCACGGCCTGCTGGCCAACACCAACGGCCAGTGCAGCTCATCCGACACCAGCCTCAGCGCTAGCAGCCCCTCCAAGAGTGTGAAGACCAGCTCCAGTCTCAGCCCCGCCAAGAGGTCTAGTAGCGGCTCGCCCAGTAAGCAGAGCAAGACTAGAGGTAATTGGTTTCTTATACATTATTTATTAGAATATTGTAAAATCAAATTTCAATTTCAATTGGTACTCATTTTTGTTTTATGTCTAATGGTTGATTTCTGAGATCCGAATCTCTGTATAAAAACATATTGTTGTCTTTGTTTTGTCAAAGATGATGAAAGGGATGAAGATATGTTTAGACAGTTTTGGTATTTTCCACAAGACAGACATAAAATAATAACCGACCGTCAAACAAGCAATTTTTGTTGTTTATAATTATTTATTATTATTTCGGCAGACACATCATTTGAGTCAGGCATGTCAGACGACTACGCGATCCCGCCTGACGCGGGGTCGTGTGAGGGGGCGTGTCGCACTCCGGCCGGCAGCGGAGGCCCGCCCACAGGACTGAGCGCCCCGCCCCACGCCGCTCCACCAGGCACACTACCCACCACCTCCTTAGTACTGCCAGCTGGAGGATCAGGCGGCTTGTCTGATTCGCCACGACGACATGATGCTTTAGAAAAGAGTGGACATCTTGCGAAGTTGGGCGGGAAACTGAAGACCTGGAGAAAAAGATGGTAAGATACTGAGGAAATAACTATGTAAATTAACATTTAAAAAAATAGTTTTTCGTTATAAGCATACCAAATACATCATGTCCGAGAAATACAAATATTTTATAATAAAAGAACACCAGGTTACACCATCCTTCAATTATATTATACTAGATGTCTCTCGCGACTCCGTGCACGCGGAATTTAAAAAAATAATCTCAATTAGTAACATAAGAGTTTTTCCAGACTGTGTTCTACTTCCATACCAAATTTCAGTGCGATCCATGCACCTGTTCTGGAGGTACCTTCTAAAAAACATCCATACAACTATTCGCATTTATAATATTAGTAAGATAACAACCAAAACCATTAAAATTTCCAGGTTCGTGTTGAAAAACGGCACCCTATCTTATTGGAAGTCGCAATCAGAGGTGAACAGGAAGCCTCAAGGTCAGATAGGTCTGGGCGAGGCGTGCAAGATATCGCGCAACGAGGGAGCCGCCACCTTCGAGATATTCACAGGCAGCCGCACTTACTACCTCACAGCTGATAGCATCGCTACCATGGAAGACTGGATTAGAGTACTACAGGTAACAATACTTTGTACAGGACGGGAAGGGGAACTATATATAAGTCCTCTCCCCTGTCTATTAAAGGTCAACGTCTGAAAACTTTTAACTTATGGCAAGTCTATGAGCAGCGAACAATACTCTGTTTTATCCAAAGCAGGCGGCTTCTTTTTGTATAGGAAATGTCATAAAAATATTATTGTGCCAAAAATATGTTTGTTTTGTTTGATTTTTTTTTTGTGTAATGAAGTGATTGTTTACTTTTTTTCAGAATGTTCAAAGAAGAAATGCTACAAAGTTGTTGTTAAGCAAGGAGGACAACAAGCCGACTATCCAGGGTTGGCTGACCAAGGTGAAGAATGGCCACGCTAAGAAGAGCTGGTGTGTGCTGATCGGGAAAATGTTCCTATACTTCAAGTCTCCCGGTGATCAGGTCAGTGATGATGATTTCTTCACCGACTTCAAAAAGAAGGAGGTTATCAATTCGACTGTATTTTTTTAGTTCTTCGATTTTGATAGTTCTTTTTTAATCTAAATTATCTGCAGGTGGGTCCCATTTTTTTTTTTACATATCACAATACTGTAATAGCGATTCGGAACCGAAGCAAATACTAATGTTAAAAACATGAACAGGACAGTTAGATTCTCATTGAAATTAGTTATGTGGAAGAAGCTAAGTTGGTTTCACGAAATAAACCAGAACCATTTTAGGGTTATATCAAAAGTTCGCTTCTCTTCTGGTTAGTTTTTGCGTTACTTTGTGTGCTAAGGGTCTAATTAATATAAAAAAATATGTTTCAGAATCCAACAGGCCAGATCAACATGCGTGACGCGCGCGTGGAGGACGTGGAGCACACGTCAGACTCAGACTCTGAGGAGAAGAATGATGACGCGCGCAGCCACCTCACTGTCGCCATCTACCCGCAGCATCAGGTAACTGCGGTCAGTTACCATCTTTTATATTTCTTACTAGCTGTCGCCCGCGACTCCGCCCGTGCGGAATTAAAATAAAAAATAATAGCCTATGTGTTCTACATCTGTGCCAAATTACATCAAGATTCATTGAGCCTTTCTAGAGATATCTTCTAAGAAACATCTATCCATCCATCCATACATCTAAACTTTAGCTATAATATTAGTATGTTATTGTATATTTTGTGTAAATAAAGTTGTATATGTCCAGGGCCCTACGTACCTACTGTTTGAGAGTAAAGCGGACAAGGACGCGTGGTTGTACCAGCTGACGGTGGTGAGCGGCGGCGGGCTCAGCCAGGGCACGCACTTCGAGCATCTAGTTCACAAACTCATGGAGACTGATGGAGATCCTAGTTAGTGCTATATCATTTCGTATTATCCTTAAAAAACGAAGAGTTACATAATTCGACCAAAATGTCATCTCCCAAAGACCAAATTAATATTAACCGACAGTTTCCTAGTATCGCCATCCCTGTCATTATCTTTGACAAAACTGAGATAACAATATGTTTTAAACGAAGATTTAGGCCTCGGAAAACCACGAGTCGCCTACAGTTTCGAATAGGATTTCAAATGTTAAGTCGTCAATATACTTGATAGTTTGGTTTAGAATTTATTTATTTATAATTGTTCATTTATTTTAATTTATCTGAAGTAATTATACTATTAATTAATTAATTTTAATTTTCAGATTGCGTGTTATGGCGACATCCGACTTTGTTGTATTCAAAGGAGAACATAACGTCACCGCTGACGTCACTCAACTCTGAGGCGCTGCAGGCGGAGGCTTTGAAGCTGTTCAAAGTATGTTCAACAAAAATATAGATTTAATGTAACTAAACGATCATTTTCACATTAGTAAAATCTTCCAACATTTTTTTTGTCACTTAGCCTCATTTAAAAAAAAAATCACTAAGGAGGTCCAATATGTCTGCCAGTGCGTGTGATTGCACTCGTCGGTGGCAGTAAAACAACGACCTTTTTGCTCTGTCAACTTTTTTTTATTTAAAAAGTTTGAAGATTACAAGTGGCCAGTTTAATTCCATGGAGCAGCAGTAAAGAGGTTCAATATACATTTGCAGTGCGTGCAGCTGTTCATGTCTGTGGCGGTGGAGCAGGCGGGCATCGACTACCACGTGGTGCTGGCGCAGAACGCGCTGCAGCAGTGCCTGGAGGTGGGCGAGCTGCAGGCGGAGCTGGCCGCCTGCCTGGCCAAGCAGACCGCGCCGCACACGCACACCAAGCACGGCGTGCAGGTAACCCGCCCCGACAGGCCCGCCCTCGCCCCCGCCCCCACCACCGCCATCGCGCGCGCGCGTGCACGGACCGCAACCGCACATAAGACTAAGCTTAAAAGCGTAAGTTTTTTTTTGTTTTCTTTTTATATTGGTGATGCGCTCTTTTATTCAAACAATAAAAGTATTATTTTCCAAAATCGCCATTGCAGTTAAGTCAAAAAAAAAATTAAGAATACGTTTTGATAATGTGTTTGTCCAATATTTCACACTTTATTATATTGAATCAATATGAGATAAAAGTAATTTACTATTTAGTTAAAATGTTCCTAAATTTAGGTTTATATTTTATTAAATAAAAAAGCGCATCTCCTAGAATAATCACTAATTAAAAGATTGCTCTTATGTTACCCATACTAACTTTACAATATTTTAAAATATGTCTTTGATGGTACTATTAGACTATGAAATAACAATATCACGTATTATCGTTTATTGTGGTCATAGGAGCAATCATTTTTGTTTTTAATTTGCTATTAATAAAAAAACTGACTAAATATCGATATTACGAAAGTATTTTAATGAGTAATGACGTTTAAAGGTGCTATATAATTTAATTGATAATAACTTAGTACCTATAAAGAACACAGATTAATCAGATTTCATATTTCTCAAAAATAAAGTAATTTCAAAGCTTTTAATCTTTATTACTAGTTCTACTAAAATTTTCATTCTTTCACAATGGCAACATTTTAAATGAATATGTCAAAAACTTTCAGATATTTTATCTGTTTGTTTAAATTGACAGCTGTCAACGTAAATATACTTCTTATGTCATTGTATTATTTTTTTCTAATTTGATCTTTTATATCTTGTAATATGAACACTGGTTGTAATTATATTAATAGTAACTAATTAAAAAAAACACGCTTTATATTCTGTGGCTGCGCTCAAGCAACGCTTCAATGCTTTTCTCATATGCCATATTACATCATATGTCATTCAATTCGTTTATAACCACATTGTAAATAGTAGAATAATACTCTAAAATAAGTAAAAATACATGTTTGGCTTTTTGCAAATGTGTAAAAGGCTAGAAAATAGTGCTTTAAATAGCTAAGTCTAGTGCTCTGGAGGCACGTGTAAAAAGGCTTGGTGTAATATATTTTGCGTTTGTATTAAAAATACACTAACAGACCATTATTTTTGATAAAGGCTTCGCGCTGTTACATGAAAAAAAAATTCGCTTTTGTCAAGTGGTTGATCAATTTGGAATAGTGTTTGTTTATTGGCTTTTGAAAAAATGATTTTACCAAATATTTCCTATATAAAATTTATCTTTATGACATTTGTGAACGGAATAATTTTATTCCACATTGATCGTACGGTTCTGGCAACATTACCAAATGTCAACTGTCATCATCTGTCATTCGAACTAATCTGCGCCGGAAATTTAAATTTGGAATAGTAAGATAATGTTGCCACAACGAAAAAAAAGCAGTATTTTTGGTATCTTGTCGCAAACTTTCAAATGGAATGTTGGTGTAAATTTTCCCCCAATTATTTTATTTATTCTACATTTTTCTCCCCGAATGTTTGACCCTTACCCTATAGTTGTAGGGAATGAATATTTTTTTTATTTATCGTATACATATCATTCATAATAATCATAGCTAGTTTCCTCGCACTGTTGATACCCTTTCTTATAACGGATTGATGTTGTAAAGTTTGTCTTAGTCTGATTTATGACTCAGTATTTTTACTTCTAATAAAGGTAAGTTTTAGGTTTAAGATAGTATATAACTGCATATATCTGGTTTTGTAAAGAATTGCAAATATGTCTTACTTATTGTATTTATTTAATTTTTAACGTAAATGATTAATTTATAACATACAATGAATTATTATAAAAAAATATTATGTTGATAGGACATTTAGATAATATTTAAAAAAAGGTAAAAAAAAAATTGAAAACCTTGAATTTAATTTTGCAAAATACACACTTCGTATTTGGTCGTAAAAATTACATAAAAATAATAATAAAATGAATATTGATAAAGATTCTGTACACATTAGAACCTAGTTAAGTATTTTTATTCTTAATATCATGAGGTTATTTTTTTTATAATCTTTTCCACTCTACCAGATATATTGCAGTTATATTTATTAATCACTCTGTATTATACACACCCTGTATATAGAAATGGGATGGGCAAAATTTATTGGTATAACAGAATTTTGACTTTATAATCAACATCATTGTCACTATAGCACTGCAACTAACATGCAAATTAAATTATTATAGAACTACTTTTGATTCAGTTTAATTGATATATCAATATTTTTAAATTCAAACAGTGCTTTAACTAAATACTAGAAAATTCATAATTTGATAACGATTATAAGGGTATGTAAGGGTAACTTTGGTATGTAACCCAAATTAGATCCTGGCCCATATAGGGCAAAACTTGGTGGTTTACATACGTCCTGTGTTAAGGGTACAAGTCGAATATATATCTATGTATCTCCCTCCCTCGTCACGTACGAACACCAACATTTCATTTGCACAGCAACTGTTGCTGTGCGCGACTCAGTCGCTGTTCACTTGCGACACGGGCGGGTCGTCTGTGGGTGACGCCAAGAGCGGCGACCTGCCGCCGCACGCCGCCGGCTCGCCTAGCTCTATACAGGTAATAGGATAGTCGCTTCACGGAGACAGACAATCTAACTCTAAAGTGGGTTATACAGAGTACTATCCAAGCTTAAATTAATGGCGGTCATAAAGATCTGTCAATGTTTTTTAAGAAGACTACTTAACTAAAGACAAGTTGGTTGACATGATGCGGGAGTCTTAAATGATCGTCAAAGTTCTTTTTTGTGAACGAATCCTTACAAAGTCAACTGTGTATTTAAAATGACCAAAAAGAGTGTGGAATGTCAGCTATTTTTTTAGCATAATCATAATTTCGAAAGCCAATAGGATATTTTTTGTACTATAAGTCTTAAAATTTTGTCATATGAGAAAAGTTACGGCATATTTGAGTTTAATTGGTATAAAGCAAATTTTTGTATCATCAATAATAATTTGTAGTGTGCTAAATAAGTAATTGTTCGTCTACCCACAAATGGGTAGTTTACAAAGACTTGACAAATTGCAGGCGCCCTTACTGTCAGTGGACTGCAAAAGCAACCCGCCTACGTACAGCTTCGTGCAAGGCTGGCAGCTGCTGGCTCTCGCCGTCAGCCTTTTTGTACCGAGAAACAATCGGTTGCTGTGGTACTTGAAGCTGCATCTCAGTAGACACGCTGATTCTAAGTAAGTTCTTGGTTGATTTATAAATTATAATTGGTTTTAAGCAGTGATTCTATCCGGCCCGAAGGACCAAAATGTATTGATTAAACAAGTTCAAAATATTAACTTTTTTGCACACGGATATTGCGGAACATGAATAGGTATCATAAAATACAATGATATTGAGGAAGTGTTCTTTTTTTTACGTTTACATTCTTTTTTCTTAATGCCATACCTAAAATGTGTAAAATCTCTAACAATGGTCTAGGATCTCTTAAGTTCTATTGAACACGGTGGTAGTACATTATATAATCCCGTATTTGTATTAAAAACAAAGTATGATATCGCCAAATAAATTATGATCTGTGTCTGAATATCGTGAAGCATAGATGGTTATAAAATATTTATCATATAATTAGTGTAACTCTAAGCTTATTATTTCATGTTAATAGAACGGAATGTGGCAAGTACGCGGCGTACTGCGCACGCGCATTGGAACGTACGATACGTAACGGCGGCAGAGAGGACAAGCCATCCAGAATGGAAGTGTTGTCTATACTGCTCAAGAATCCATACCACCATTGTCTGCCCCACGCTATTCCTGTACATATGCTCAACAATACATACCAGGTTAGTATATTTCAAGGAATCTAACATCAAATATATATTGTTGTCTCAATTTTGTTCAAAGAGAATGAAAGGGATGACAATATTTCATATCATTGTTTAAGTTCCATCAATTTAGAATGATGTAAGGCGACTTATCAGATTTCGTTACATGAGAGAGAAAGAAGATATGAAGTTTATGATGTGAGAGTGAGACAAGTATACTCTACACAGATTTAAGCAACGTCAATATGAAAGTTACATTTAAAAGCGCGTCATCCATAAACACTACATGAAAATGTAAATTAAAAACTATAAAATCGTATGTATATATTCCAATTTATGTTTTATTTCATGATTTTAATGTATTTTATTGAGTAGGTGATAAGTTTCGACGGTTCGACGACAGTGGAGGAATTCCTGTCGACTCTAAGTTCGGAGCTGGGATGTCGTGAAGCCGCAGCTTCGGGCTTCGCTCTGTTCAGTGACGACCCCATAGAGAAAGATCTAGAACATCACATCAAACCTGATAAAAAGGTACGTACAATGAGGTTATATTTAGTTTTTCCACATAATTTTTTTTATTCTTAATTTATTTTACAATTTTCATGACTATTTCTCTGTTTGTTGGGTTGTGTTACTTCCCTTTTCGTAATTATATTTATTTAAATAGTTTCCGAGTTAAAAACAGATCTCCCCACAGTGCCTCAGGGCAAGTGACAAATAACAATGACAGATTAAGATTTTAAACAAGAATAGAAATATTCTGATTTTATAGATAAAATAGTCAATTTTAGGACTTAGAACTAGCATATCTTATTAAAAAAAAACTTTATCTAATACTTATTACTTGTATTCTTTTTTTTTACTATTTACCAATTTTCAGTTATGCGACGTGATATCAAAATGGGAGACTGCACTAAGGGAGAAGGGCTCCGGCAAGTTTGAGAACTCGCGCGTGATCCGGCTCACGTACCGCAACCGGCTCTACTTCAAGAGTTCCGTGCGCACTGAGACTGACAAGGAGCGCCTGCTGCTCTGCTACCAGGTCAATCATCAAGGTAACTCGCATTCTTTTCAAACTAAACCCTCATTTAAACACAAATAGCTAAAAAAAACAGTAGACTATGTATTCTTCCAGACTATGTTCTATATGTATGACAAATTTCATCTATATCCATTCAGCCGTTTTATATTCGCATTTATAATATTAGTAAGATTACTAATCGTAGGAAAAACGCTTGGCTGTCGCTTTAGAGCGAGACAGATGTATGTGAATACAATATCTAGCTCTGAAGTTGGCTTATGTCTAAATGAGATTTAACAAAGGTTAATACTTACTACTTACCCCGCTAGCGCATCGACCCAAAGTGGGTCTTGGCCTCCGACAAAAGAGATCGCCAAAGTCGCCTGTCTTGCACCAACTCCTGCCAGTCCATCGCTTGTAGCTTATTGTCCTCGCTTGTGGTGGCATTAACAGAGGTTAATGCCACCACCAAAATCTATTGCATCAAAATAACACAAAAGTGTGGTGGTGGCACTGGGATATATGTATCTTCTGTTACACAAACAATTCCAAATACATTCTAATTAGTGTTTATTCCGGAGGCCTAATTGTAGTCTCCCCTCCCATCCCACCCTTTTAAGGAAATGATGGGATGGTAAGAAGTAGATTTGATGAAGGGGACGTGCAGGAAAGGGGATATTTCCTTTTACAATGCTTCCTCTCTCTCAATTAAAGGAAGGCAACGCATCTGCAATTGCGAATATATATGGGCAGCGGTCGTTTTGCTATTTCAACGTATTCATAACAAAATAAGGATACTTTAATTGTATCTGTAATGAGAGTTGTGTGTGTCAGTGGTGGGGGGCAGGTTCCCGGTGACGCGCGAGCTGGCGGCGGAGCTGGGCGCGCTGATGGCCCAGCTGGACATGGGCGACCACTCGCCCGCCAACGCGCTGCACGCGCAGCCCCTCGCACACCGCTTCTACCCCTACAGATATAGGGCGGGATTGAATAATGATGAACTCAGGTAATTAACTACCATTTATAACCTTACTAGCTGTCGCCCGCGACACCGTCTGCACGGTATAAGTAGCTTATGTGTTCTTGCAGGCTATGTTCTACATCTGTGCCAAATTTCGTCCATATTCAAGCAGCCGTTTTGAAGATACCTTCTAACATCCATACATCGAAACATTCATATTTATAATATTACTAAGTAACTCCTATAATAGAATGTTTTATTTTTCTATATTAAAATATTTTTTTTCTTTATTAATAGGGATATAGAAGAAAAACTCCGGTCTAAATGGATAGCACTAAAGGGACGAAGTACCGCGGACTGTGTTCGAATTTATCTCAACTGTACGAGGAAGTGGCCATTCTTTGGTGCTACATTGTTCCAGGCTAGGGTAAGATATTTAAAACTAACTGTCGCCTGCGACTCCGTCCGCGCACTATAAAAAAAACTTAATCAGTAGTCTATGTGTTCTTCCAGACTATGTTCCACGTCTATGTCAAATTTCAGAAAGATCCATAGAGACTTTCTAGAGATATCTTCAAATATCCACCTTTCCATCCATCCATACAAAAATTGGCATTTGTAATATTAGTAAGACTAGCAAGATGTGTCCTCACCTCAGCCAATAAATAGAATTTATGTAAGGTAGAATAAATTAAAATAAATTTTATTATATTTGCAGATAAAGCAACCAGATCTATCGCTAGTTTGGTTAGCGGTGTCAGAAGAGGGCGTTACTGTGTTAGAGTTGGCTTCCATGAGTGTCATCGGCAGATACGCGCTTAACTCCATTGGATTATTCGGTGGACTACAGGCATGTATAACAACATTCTAAATAAATTTAAAGAAAAAATAACATCTAATACTTTATAATATACTAGCTGACGCCCGCGACTCCGTACGGGCAGAATCAGAAAAAAAATAGCCTATGTGTTCTTCCAAACTAAGTTCTACCTCCTTGTCAAATTTAAGCAAAATTCATAAAGCCGTCCTGGAGATACCTTCAAACAAATATCCATCCATCCATCCATCCATGCAAACATTCACATTTATAAAATTAGTAAGATAATGTTTTATGTAATAATTAAATGTTCGTTTTTCTGTTCATAGGACGACTTGATGATGTTGATAGACGCAGATGATGCTACGAGTCCTGTACACAAGATGCTAGTCAGCCTCAACAAGCCTAAAGTAAGTTCTAATGTATTTCCACTGCGACAGAATCGCGCGGCTAGATGCCTAGTGAAAATGGCACTTAAATCTTTCTAATTCTTTGAATACTGTAATAAAATTGATTGTTTGATTTCCAGATGGTTGAACTGACTCATCTAATCGCGGACTACAAGAATGCAATACGTGCCGGGGGCACGGGCACGCCCCAAATGAACTCCCTCACTCGCAACGGCTCCCACCGCTCTGTCCGCAAGCCCACCTCCACACTGCCGCACTCCAGCCCCTCCACACTGCCACACGCACACCTCAGCCAGTCACACGCACACCACGCTCACCACACCACGGGACATAACACCCTCAACTCACATGCCACCACAATGACACTAGGCTCGGACAGGAATGCCACTCTCACGTTGAGCTCGCACACATCCACTTTCAATCAACACATCGAAGCCAGAGTCCTCTCTCACGGACAACCCGACATATTGAAATCGACCCCGGATCATCATAGAAGTGAGAAAAAACGAAGTCACACGCAAGATAGTGGGGTTGCGTGATCCTAACTCAATATATATTAAAAATGGACTGTCCCGTTGCTTGTAAATTGTGATGTAATTTTTTTTTATGTCTGAACGGTCGTATTCTAAATATACCTCATATTTTGAAGTTTGCCTTTTATATGATTGGCATTATCTAGCTAGGAATGTAAAGAGCCGTCATATTGCGGAAATATATGGAACTAATTGAAGCGCCCTCTGGATTTTTTATGTTCTTGATTAGGCTAAATCTAGTTTAGTTGTAAAATATCTGCCTAATTGCCAATAACTCGCTTGTACTGCCTTTAACAGTTTTTATTTTTAAAAAATCGAGTTTAGATGTACGTAGCGTGAACACGTTGATATTTTGTTCAGTGAAAAATTGCGTTTAATTTTAAAATTTAATCTTAACAAAATTGGATATTTTACTTTATTAAATAAAATTAAAATTAAGTTAATTGTTTCGTAAAATAATAAATAAATGGCAACATTATTAATTATAATAAGAAAAAAATATTTAAAAATGACAAGACTTTTTCTTTTAACAGTGGCAGCACAGAAATGCATAGACAAAATATCTAACCTTAACAATTGCTATATTGTCTATGGTCATTTTGTTTTTTTTTCTTCCAGTGACAAAAAATATCAGCGTGTGGCACAGTGCAGGGTAATATGCTATGTAGGAATGTAGCGGTGACACAAAATGTAGACGTTTCGATGCTTATACTGTAACTTGATGACGTCACTATGTAGCTCTATTCTGACTAAAGGTCAGTTTCCACTGGAGATGCATATGAGTGAAATATTGCTATCTCTTTTTATTTCAATAAGAATGAAAGGGATTTAATTTTGTCCGTATTTTGAGAGAAGCAATAGTAATCAACTTATCTGTGAAATTGTCGAATTTTTCACGATAAGGAATATGTCATGAAATAAGTTAGTTGCTCTTTTTTATTTTATATTTTGATTTGTAATGAAATTTTCTCTGATTATAAGTAAATTTTATTTAAAACAATAAATTGTTATTTAACGTTTTCAAAAAATGATGCATAAAATTTGCTTTAATAATGTTTTTGGAGGTAAAATTAAATTTGTAATTTAATACTTTGTGTTTTCACTGCCGGGATACCTGTATAAAAACATTTTATGTTCTTTTTCAATATGAGTAAAAACATGTTTTGTGTAGATGTTTCAGGAGTGGAAACACAGGTTAAGACTGGCAAGAATGTTAATCTATGTTCGAATCTTATTATCTATGGATCTTTAAAGAATCTCAGTTTATTGAATTATATCTCACTGTTTAATAATAATTTGCTTTATAATACTTGAATAATAGATATTTTATCTGTTTACTTGATCTCATATTTTTATTTCATTAAACAAACTTAAAAATTGGTGTTTCGAATCATTCAGACATAATTTTTTTTTTATTTATATAAATTTCTTGCACAAAATGACATAAAAACATTTAAAAATATCTATTTTCTAGGTTCATATGTTAATGTCAAAAAAGGTGCATTTTCTTAAAATGTATATTTAGTACTAATATACAAAAAATGTAAGCCTACTTTAGTATTGTAGCTATGTTTTGGGCATTTTATATAATGTACTGATTGTAAATAATGTATAGATATTCTGACATTTTTAAGGCCATTTATGCTATTGACATGACATTAGGAGCTTCCAAGCTGACAGACCGACAGTCATCTGACCAATGGTCATACGAGAAATCGACCAAGTAATTTGACCCGATGGGTAAAAGTGATAGTATTAACCCGACAGTCATTTGACCCGGTGGACACAAGTGAAAGAATAAACCAATCAAGTCATTTGACCCTATGGGTATAAGTGACACTATAAACCGACAGAGTCATTTGACCTTATGGGCAAAAGTGACAGTACAAACCGACAGAGTCATTTGACCTTATGGGCAAAAGTGACAGTATGAACCGAAAGTCATCTGACCCATCTTGTCAATGTCAACAAAGTGTTACAAGATTCTTGACGTACTGTAGCTGTCTTATGTTTTTCTTTTATATCCGTATGTAAGTTTTACATATTGTCTGACACAGCTAACTTAGATAGTACTATAACAGAAAATTACAATTTTCGTAATACACGTATAGTTATCTCTGTTCTTTTCAATGAGAGTAAGAAGGACGACAAGTTATGATACAAGTATTCAGTGGAGACTCGTAGATTCTAGTCATATACAGGATGAAATCTTTAAACCTGCTCCGTAGACAAAGTGCATTCGCTGCGGAGCGATTCCATAACGAATTTCTAAAACGTAATGTAATCGCTTCGGAGTGAATGCACTTTGTCTAGGGGTACGTCTAACTTCTACTGCAATATGAATTTGACTTTCAGCCAAACACAACCCAACCCATCCCTAATGAATTGTCAAAATAATGAGTAAACAAAATGTTGCTGACCTTGAAATGTTATCTTGCACGTGTAGTATGTACATCAAAAACAAATGTTACCATCGTTCTGTGTAAATATTATTTGCATAAATAATAAATGAAAATGATTGCAATCTTAACATTACAGTAATCAAAAATAAATCAGCTGAAAAAATAAACATACGGTGAAAAATACACCTTAAAGATATCGTTTAAAACCGACTTACTCGGCACAGAGTTATCGTGGATTGAATAAATTGAAGACATAAATTCGTATGTAAATATAAATCCAAACGACATTAACCAAAAACAAATTTACGTATTCTCTATAGCGCTTTATCGGCGGTGATGAGGCGACATCGGGTGTACCACTCGTAATCACCGCGGTGAATGCTAAGTCAACTATAAACTTAAATTGACAATTCTTAACGAGACGCTTCCATAGCTGATTTGTTCCAAGTTTCAGTAACTATAGACCTTATTGTAATTAAGATAAAGATCAATTTAGTGTAATATTTAATGAGCCAAAGCTTAATTGTTCTGAATTTTTGGATTATTTTTGTATATTAAGAATTTTCATGTTCGACTTTATGCAACAGGTAATAAAGTCTGTATTTGCGTAACGTCTTTTAGAGTAACATTCGCACTTTTTGCATAACACTTACTGTTGACATGATTGTATAGACTATATTAATGTATATTTTACATAATATATTAATTAGTATCGACGAATTTTTCCCTTTAATTTTTAAGCTATATGTAATCTGTAATTTATTGAAATTTGTTTTTTTTTTTATTTTTTATTTCGTCTGTATTTTTGTTTTAATCTCGGTTGTTGTAAGTATTTTAAATTTATATAAGTTTTTTTTGTTAACAAAAGGCCTAAATAGCGATCTAATGTAATTCGACGTATTTTTTTTTAATGATTGTAATTTTTTAATGGTTTACTAAATTCATGTTTAATGACACAAAATAAACATATATTAATGAAAGTTTTTATTTTTATTTTTTACGAAACCCAATAAAATTACTCTTCTATATCCTTGAGACCGATCCAAATATTCAAATAACTGTATTCGAGGGAGTGAGAAAAGGTTTTTATACATCTCTAAACGAAATTTTAGATTTCTCGATTACTTAACAAAAATTATAGTGTCATAGTGAACTAATTTTAGAAGTGAAAAAAAAAGTTGGCATCAAATAAACATTTTAATGTTACACCTTAACAAATTAAGTTTTGTTTGATGTGAAATGACAAAAGTACTGTGAAAATTATCAACAACACACTTATGTTTCATGGATTTGTTATATTTATTCAGGAACCCTAAAATGTGGAAACATTCGTGATGAAGTACCAACAATTGGTGTAATGTGTTACCATCGCCAGTATAACTTGGAATTAGCGCATAGAAGCAACTGGCATAAAATAAATTAAAAAAAAAAAAATAATTTTGTAAAGATAAGTTTTTTTTTTTTAAATAAAATGTCTTGTATTGAATTTACAGTGAACGGAGTCAAATGTTCAGGTATTTTTTTTTAATTTAATTTATCGTAAATTGAATAATAAAATTATTTTTACTAATATAAATTGAACGTTGACGAACGAATATCGTAATATTTTCATATGTATTATTTCATATTACATAGGTATATGGTAAACTTATTTTTCATACGGAAAAAATAAAAAATATTACTTATTTTTTAATTTAGTTTTCATGTTCAAAATTATAAATAATTGTTTTTTTGTTTCGTCACCAATTGTAAAATCGATTTAATTATAAGGGGAATGGCTCCTGAAACACAGTGCTTTGCCCTAGTTCAGGAATCATCAGGCTCCCACATTATGAATGGCTGGCATGATTTTTAAAATTCACGTTGCCTTGGCCTTTTAATGTCAATAAGGCCTTTTTGATGTCAAGTGAAACAGAGGGCTTATTGTATTTACAATATACAAAAACCTTGGAAGTTAAACCATTTATAGAGATAAACGTTCTATCATAGTAAAGTTATATTTAAATATGAATAGATTTAAAATTACATGCGTGGCCTCTAAAATAAATTATAGTAATTTGGCTGTTACTCTGTCGCCATCATAAGTCTGTTGAAAGATTGTTTACTTCCGTCGTGTTCTATGACTGGCCTAATGTAACTGGCGCCAGTGAACCCATACAGTCCATGTCAAGGCAGTACTACTGTTCTGTACTGGCTTAATGGTAACCAATCATGACATTTACAGTACTTTAGAAGCCATTACACGCTATCTTTAACTAACGCCTTTGCGTAACTAACTCTACTGCCTCAAAGTTATATCTGTTCCCTTGTTTATTTAGTTGGTACTATCTCAAAGTACATGTCTAAATAAAAAGTACATAATATACTAATATTTGAACAAACAATGTTTGTTCATGAAATAGTTGAAATAGAATTCCATTCACGTGCAGTCAACGTGACTCCATCTATCTTTTTTATAGTACAAGGTGATAAACGAGCAAAAGGCTATTTGCCGAATAACGAAGTGACCAGCGACCATAGACATCCGCATTTGCAAATGAAATGCATATATTTAATCAACAGAGGATACGCACAGAAAGAGGATATTTCCCTCACCAATATCGTCCTCTCCCCAACCAAAATCATTTCCCATCGTAAAGAAAGGGTTGGAAGGGAAAGAGTGTAAAGTTAGACCCCCGAACGCACACGACTTGTCCTCCGTGGGCGTGCCGGCCTATCCATGCACAGATTTTATTGCAGACTCTACTACTGTATTTCAAATCTGTCTCTACCCTAGAAAAGTTATCAATAATCAGTCAATTAAGGCGTGTTGCCATGACGCGTGATTCTGCTAATACAGACCATGCTGACAGCAGTTAAGAGCAACCTCTTAGTGAGGTCTTTCGGAAACAAGAGCTTCGGTATCTTTAAGAAATGCAAATGATACACATTCTCCTATTACAACGCTTATAAACTTTACACTATACTTCAAGGTCTATTTCAGGAATTAGGTATTAATTCTAGTGTTCCCGTTTCAGTAAACGAGACAATACCGCGGGAGACATCACTAAATGCATATCTCCGGTACTACCTATCTCTACCTGGAACCAAGGCGATGTGTCATCAGGGCGGGTGCGGCGCTTGCATTGTTGTCGTACGCGCGGAACGGCCAACCACGGGCACTCTGGAGACGTTCTCCGTTAACTCTGTATGTAAACACAATAGACAAAAACTATATGGCTTTCAGTTAAATAGTGTAACCTTTATGGTACTCCAAAAGTTTTTTTTTTATAAATAATTAAATGGCGTTTGACTACCAGATTTATTTCGAGGATGAAGCAAAGAGGAACGTTAATTTGAAAAGCAGAATCCAACACCAAATAGGATACCAGCGAAGGAGAAAAAATCTAATACATAATTGTTGTAATATTTCTGTTATGTTCACATACAAAATGCGTTTTAAACCACTTTATCATTTTTTATAACCGCAGTTCTTCGTAATAATTATGCAACAAATGAGTATTTAAAAAATTGTTACCGTCTATTAAAAAAAAACAACAATTATTTATTGTGTACGATTTGTAATTTACACAGCGTTAAATGCGGGCTTAACCTAGAAATGAGTTGTAATTAAATTTCACTAAAATATGCTTTAGATTTCGATCGGTATTTGCTAAATGATTCACTAGAAACTATTTGTTCCACTCTAATATATGATAAAATTGGATTGCTATCTCTTTTACTACGTTTAGAGGAAGTTATACAATATTTATTTGTATAAATCGCAGGCTGTAAGATTTAAAAAAAAGTTACCTTAATTTCGACACAATTGTGACCAACATTGAAAATTAAAAAAAAATTAAAACCCTAAAAATTGTTACATCAATACTCTTTTAACAAATAGAATTTGAATATAAGCAAAGCCACCACACTCGTGATGAGACAATTTTAAGAGTATTCAATACTACTGGTAACATCCTGACTGTTTGATTTTTTTTTTGGTGACTGATTGCCACTGTTTGCCTTGAGGAGGCATTTACAGCTTCACCGGGCTTGAGGTGGCCGAGCGCAGATGGCACTTAGCCTAAACCTCGTTTAAGAGTAACTAAGCTCGAGGGATCCCTCAGGAACCTCGGCTCGGGCCGTTACTTCGCTATTATTACCGGATTAGGAGTGACTGCTTGAAGTTGTCCGTGTATTGTACGGTGTACCTTAAATACCTAGTTTTATTTATAGTGCTTAGTTCTCGTGTTCTCCTGTCATGGCTGGGAAATTACAACTATCGAAGGTGTTGGCAACAGACTGTCAGGCTACAGTGAAGGTCAAAAGAGAATCGCAGCATTTAATGGAACCCAATGTGGGTACTGTACCACTGGTTGGGTCATGCAAATCTATAGGTACATTTCTAATTGCACGTCTATTAGTTTAGTGATCTCCTTAGTGTAGATTTAGTATTAATGTAATGAAAACTAATTTTAATAGATTTAACTAGCTGTCGCCTAGGACTCCGTCCGTGGGAAATTAAAAAAACTTAATTAGTATGTGTTCTTCCAGACTATTTTCTACATCTATAACAAATTTCAGCCGTTATGAAGATACCTTCTAACAAACATCCATCCATCAACTCATCCAAACATAGCATTTGTGATATTAGTAAGATATTAATGCCCAAAGTGATTGACAGTATTTCTTACATATAGTATTCCTTGCAGCCTCCAAGACAAGCATCTCACAATGCAGCAAATGGAGGATTCTTTAGGCAGCAACACCTGTCGCTGTACCGGCTATAGACCCATATTGGACACAGCCAAGTCTTTCGCAGTAGACGCGAGTCCAGATCTATGCGCCAAAGTCAAGGATATAGAAGACCTATGCAAGAAGAACATAGAATGTAAAAGAAAATGCTCAAGTATCAGCGAAAGTGACTGGTGTATGGTAGATAAGTTAAGGATCCAAAATGAATCGCTTATATCCTTAAATTTTGGAAAGACTAAATTTTTCAAAGCTTTTTCTGAAAGAGAAATTTTTGATGTTCTTTCAAAATCTGGTGATGATTCTTATATGTTTGTCGATGGGAACACAGCAAAAGGTAGGTTAATAATAAATTACTATTATAAAAGACAATTGTAAACTCCTAAAATATTTTAAGAGCAATTCTTAATTTACGTTATATCTAAAACCTTTTTATTTTTATATTATGCACTTCTCCATCGTGATACGTAATTTACATTAAAAATAACACCATAATAAACCACTGATGATAAGAACAAAAGTTAAAAGGCTTTGTAACGTTCGTATTTCATTTTATAGGCGTCTACAAAACATACGAATATCCGAAAATTCTGATTGACATAAGTGACGTCAAATCACTAAAGACGTATGAATTCAGTCAGAATCTAGTCCTGTGCGGGAATATCAGCCTTGAGGACTGCATCACGATATTTACAGATACAGCTAAATCGATGAATGGCTTTGCATATTTAGAAGAATTCGCTAAACATATCAAACTGGTAGCACACATTCCTGTTAGAAAGGTAATTAATTAGAATATATTGTATGTACTACTCCATACATCTCTATCAGCCGTCATATTTGAATCTACCCCCTTCATATCCCCTTTCTCACAATTCAACTACTTTATTTGGTCTTTCTCTTCCTTTCTAGCCATCCACATTCAATCTCATTACTTTTAAATCAAACTTAATTATTTTATCCATGTTTTAGATCGGATCTATAGCTGGTAATCTAATGCTGAAACACACCAGACCAGATTTTCAGTCAGATATATTTTTGCTATTCGAAACGGTAGGAGCTTATGTGACATTGAGTAAGTTAAAGTTAACTTTCTATCATTTATTAAATGGACATTAAAAGGACAAAACTAAGTTATGTTTCTTTTAGGAAATTCGAGTAATCAAAAAGTGACGTTGTCCATGATAGAATTTTTGAGCTACAATATGCGAGGTCAGCTTATACTGAACGTGGAATTGCCTCCTTTAGGCGACTGTAGTATTGTCAGAACTTATAAGGTATGATCATTTTCAAGTATATACCGAAATTTTATGAGGTAAGGGTCCTTACCCTAAAAGAATAACTTGCATAGCCATTTAGTCCAAAAGTTATAAAAGAAGAAATATATTGCTTGACTGTACCTTATGACAATCTGGGAAAGAATGCAATTCGAATAACTCCATTTATTAAAAATGACGCGTAGTATGCGCTTTTCTTCTTATAGTTGGGCAGAGAGGCATGGCAAATGGGTAGGTGAGTTGACGAGTCCGCGTTAACCTTTAAACTATTATCAAGTCTTTATATGTTTTAGATACTACCACGTAACCAAAACGCATTAGCTATTGTCAATGCTGGCTTCCTTCTAGAAATGAACAAACATAACGTAATAACAGAAGCAAGGATAGTATACGGAAATATATCAGCTGACTTCATCCATGCATATCACACTGAGCAATATTTATTAGGAAAGAATATATTTTCCAATGATAATTTGCAAAGGGCGATACAAAAGTTGAGTGCAGAAATTACACCTGAGCATCGCCCACCAAAACCATCACCGGAATGTCGAAAGAAATTAGCTATCGGATTATTTTATAAGGTTAGTTTAAAATGATAAAAGCGTGGTTTGTTATTTTAACCTAGTACCCTACTATCCCTACCTACCCTACTCTAGTACTGTAAGTGGTTCTGCACGAATGGCTCGTTCGCCTGATGAAATACCACCACCACAGAAGACAAGCGCGATGTGGAAGCAATACCGCGAATCGTCGCCGGAACCTCAAGTCTTTTCCTTTAAGAAATGGGCTGGGAATTGGACTATACCTCCACTCCTCTGTCCATTTAAGATTGGAACACATTGGCTACTTCTTGTAGACGCTATTTTAACAAAATCAGTTCGCCCTTTATTACTGTGGGTTTTCCGGAAAACTCGAATGAAAACAATTGTTCCATATGTTAATTTTGCAAACAGAATTCACTGAAGTAAAGGATTTTTTTTTGTTTCACAGTTCATCTTGAATATAAGTCCGGCTGGATTACCGTGTCCTAAGTACTGTTCAGGTGGCATGTTGTTTGAACGTCCGTTATCCAGTGGTAAGCAAGATTTCCAAACAGACAAATCGCTGTACCCACTCAATGAGCCGTTGCAGAAACTAGAAGCGTTGATACAAGCGTCTGGTGAGGCTCAATATGCTAATGATATACCGCCTAAGCGAAGAGAAGTATTTGGAGCTTTTGTTCTATCAATAGTACATTCAGGCGAAATTGAAGTTATTGACGCATGTGATGTTTTGGTAAGAATATTATAGACGTAGACTAGAAAAACAGTTGTTAGATTTGCAGAGTACCATCCATATAATCGTAGGTAGTCATATATGAATAAAATGAGGTCGAAGTAAAAGATAAGACTATTCAACTAAGAATATTTACTACAACTAAAATTACAACGATTTGTTGATCATCGAATAAGAAGTAGAGAAAGCTATCCCAGTTTTCAGTTTCCTTTTACTTCCTTAAACTGTGCCAACCTTTTTTATTGTAGAAAATCGAAGGCGTACTTGCTGTATATACGGCAAGTGATATCCCTGGGAAAAATTCTTTCGGCTTCCCAGGAATACAACTACAATACGAAGACGAAGAAATACTAGCAAGTCGGTATATTAAGTTCTTTGGACAACCGGTGGCGATACTAGTGGCGATCAGTGAGGCATTAGCAGTTAGGGCTGCTAGGAAAGTTAAAGTTACTTACAAAAATGTTCCAAAAACACATCCTGTGCTTACCATAGACGCAGCAAAGGGTGATCCTAAAAGATATATGGCAGGCGACTCTGGCATGACACCAAAGAGCAGAGGCACTAATATAAAAAAAGTAGTAAAGGGAGTCTATGAAATAGGAGCTCAATATCACTATTACATGGAACCTATAACGTGTGTTGTTATACCCGTAGACAAAGGTCTAGAAGTTTACGATTCAACTCAATGGATGGATTTATCACAAATCGCAATTTCTCAGTGTTTAGGAATAAATGAAAGCGAGTAAGTATATACGAGAATATAAATTCTCTTATCTATTTAATAAAATAGTTAACTAAACGTATATTTCTAGTGTGCATCTAAAAGTCCGTCGAATTGGTGGTGGTTTTGGAGGTAAAATCAGTCGCAATGTTCAAGTTTCAACCGCGTGTGCGTTGGTTGCCAAAAAGATGGATCTTCCTTGTAGATTTATTTTGCCGATTGAAACTAATCTTACTATGGCTGGCAGAAGACTACCGTGTCAATGTATTTACGAGGTAAGGAGACCAAAGAATTGTCGATATTTTTTGAGAAAGAAGGCTGAATTTCTTTGTAAAGCATTACATTTTTGCTATTCAGGTTGGAGTTGATGACAATGGTAAAATCCAATACCTAGACGCTACTATAGTGGAAGACGACGGCTGTTCACACAACGAGAACATACTGAGCTACACAGCGGAAGGTTTTTCCAACTGTTACGTCACGGACACTTGGAAATTGAAGACCGGCAGTGTACTCACAGATTTACCTTCAAATACATTCGCACGAGCTCCGGGTAAGTATTTCAAAACCTGTACCTTGATTTTGGTACGTTCATTGGTAAATTTAATCACACAAATTGATTTTTTTAGGTACTTCAGAAGGCATCGCCTGCATAGAACATATAATGGAGCACATATCTTACAAATTGCAAAAAGACTCAACAGCTGTACGACTCGCAAACATGAAAACCGAAGAAAACGATATCCCTCAACTTATAGAAGAACTAAAAAAAGAATCTGATTATAACAAAAGGGTATTGGAAGTAGAAAAATTCAACAAAGAAAATCGTTGGATGAAACGAGCAATTCAAACTAGTGTTATGCTGTTTCCAGTACAATTTTATGGCAACTACACAGCTATGGTATCGATTTATCGAGGAGATGGCACAGTAACAGTGACCACTGGTGGAATTGAAATGGGACAAGGGTTAAATACAAAAGCTGCACAGGTTTGTGCATACGAACTATCAGTTCCAGTAGAACACGTCACGGTTATACCTAACTATTCTTTTGTAGCAGCCAACAATGTTTTCTCCGGATCCAGTATAACGAGCGAGAGTGTTTGTTTCTCAATTATAAAAGCGTGTAAGATGCTAAACTTAAGATTGGAACCAATAAGAAAGAAGTTGACGAATCCAACGTGGTTGCAAGTCGTGCAAGCGGCTGGCGAAGAACAGATCGAATTATCAGCTAAATATATGATGACGGATAAAGAACCAGAGCTTCAGAGGTATAATGCGTTTTCAGTCGTCATTTTGGAAGTGCAATTGGAGGTGTTGACAGGACGATATGAATTACTCAGAGCTGATATGTTAGAAGACGTCGGTTTGAGTACTAACCCTACTGTAGATGTTGGTCAAGTATGTCCTTCAATTATATCCATACCATGAAATAATATTAACCTATAAATATTAACTGTTATATTATTTTGTAGTTGGAAGGTGCTTACGTTCAAGGACTTGGTTATTTCTTAACAGAGGATTTCGTTTACGATAAAACAACAGGGAAATTATTAACTAATGATGCCCTTAACTACGAGGTACCTCTTGCGAAAGACATTCCCATTGACTTTAGAATAAAGTTCAAATATAATGCTAAAAATCCTAAAGGAGTGTTGGGGTCAAAAAGTAAATACCATATTTTTAACTATTTTGTTATCATGAATTATAGTTATGTGCCAAATATGGACATAAAACAATCTTAATAATTTATTTCAGCGGTGGGTGAGATGGGTATTTGTACAGCACATGGAGTAACTCATGCTTTGAGGAAATGCATTTATGAATCTAGAAAAGACTCTGGCTATGATCCTAAGGAATGGATTAATATAGGTTTGTATGCTTTAAAATGCATAGTATAAGAATATAAAAAGATAACAAAAACGGGGAGAAAAATTGAAAACTGCAGTTGCGCCAGTGCCAAGAATCCGCTGCTCCTTGTCTACTGACATCTAGTGACTATATTTAGAAACAGGCAGTCTTTCTCCTCTTTATTGATACTAAACAAATGAAAAAAGGGTCTTGACAGACAGACGGATGGACAACAAAGTGATCCTATAAGGGTTCCGTTTTTTTCCTATGAGGTACGGAACCCTAAAAAGCAGAATAAACTTATGAATCAATGTCTTACAATAAAATTCATACAGACCTTAACTCTTACTAAAAACGTATTACTTTTCAGCTCATCCATACAATACTGAGTCAATATTAAAAGCTCTAGATGTGAAGTTAAATGAATTTCTTCTAACTTGCAATAAATAAGACTTGAAAACGAGACGTAAAATAAAAACGAAAAAATAGCTCAGCAAATAAAGCATTTATCGTGGGTTTCTGAGATCAAAATCCTCGTTAAAAAGATATTTTTATCTCTATTTTATCAAAGATTACAGGTATGGTATTTTACTCAGAGATTTAGGTATCAGAAACCAACGTTTGGTATATATTGAAATCTTTTTTGTGATTAAAGAACGAAATTAGGATGTCTCAGAATTTATAATGAAAAGAAATATGTATTTGAAAAATGTTTAATTTATAAATTATGTAACAAAATATAATACAATGTTTTTATCTTAATACTATTTCTTATATTAATTCACTTATAGTAATAAATATATAAATAAATTTATACATTTTTGATTTTTTCTTTCTTGTGCCCTTCACAATCACAATTTACAACAGGGTTGCGATACATCGAAATAATTTTTACCTATGTAAATATAAGTCTCTACTTATATGCCTCTTTGCTTAAACTACAGAATAGTTCTATATCTCACTAAAATAAGCATCATCAGCTCACTATACGTCCCCACCGAGGGGCTCGGAGCCTACCCTAAGTTAAGGGTGACTAGGCCATAGTCAACCACGCAGGCCCAGTGCGGGTTGGTTGACTTCACACATATCTTTGAATTACTTCTCAGATATGTGCAGGTTGCCCGTTGTTTTCCTTCACCGTACGAACGTCGGATAAATGTACATATGTAAATCGGAAATCGAAAAACATATTGGTACATGGCGGAATTCGAACCCAGGACCTGCAGATTGCAAGTCAAGTGCTTGACCCCTGAGCCACCGACGATCTAATAAAATAAGCATATCTTGTAATAATTCGAAGTAAAGGTTCTAACAAAATAGCCATAAATTCAGGATTATATTATTTTCTCCGACGTCATAATAAATATTTCCAAATAAGTCTTTATTCTTCATCATCAAAAGTCAATCTCTTCATATTTGTGATGACAAATCGCTTCTGTCCTCGCCTTTTCTTCGGAGTTAAGAATATTGTTGGTGATAAATTACATTCAGTTCCGTGTGGGGTCTTTACAAGTTCGTTATCCTCGTTGTATCTGTTTTGTGGTGTGGAAAAACATTCCATCTTTGGTACCTTTGGTTTTTGTGGAGTTCCTGAAATTTGAATTTTATGAAAAAATTGCAAATAATATTTTTATGTAACTACTCATCTAATAAGACTCTAAACGATTATCTTTTTTTATTATTCCAAAATTTAATTTTTAAAAAAAATAAAAAATCATTTTTTTTTTAAATTATACAATCTAGATTAAATAGATATGTAAAAACTAGAACGTTACGAAACATATTGAATACAATTTTGTAAAAAAATAAATTGATAAATCGCAAAATGTATTTTAAATTAATCTTACCTTTCGGGCGCTTGGAGCTTTTAACTGGGTTATCAATTAAACGATATAAAAGTTTACGACTCTCTGATTTCCTGTTCATTTTTCAAATTGTGTTTGAAAAATATCACTAAAACTACTAGAATATTACTAGAGCGTACTAAAGTACTGTATGAAGACTGAAGACGGAATGATGATAAAATATTACAACCGCTATTTAAATACCAATCCGTTAATTAATTAATATAAATTATTAATTATAATCATTAAATTGTTTACAAAATTACAACAAATTACATCATTAAATCCTTTCATTATTATTGTTATGAATGTAATTTGTTAATGATCTTATTTTGCCACTGAAGAAAACATTAATTAATTGTCATTAATTTAATTAGGAAACAAATATATCATTTATTTTCTTATTATTATGATTTCACGGCTTATTAATGAAACTTCTATTATTACTTACGAAGATTTTTGTTATTAGTAACCCCGTCTTATACGCGTTTATTGACCGTATATACGGTCGGACAGACCACACGTACAGCACGCAACGGATTTTAGTTTGCTTCGTATGATTTTACAGTGCTCTGCGTCGCCCGCATCGCATCAAGATAAAGCAAATCCGTGCGGTGCGTCCGGCGCGGATCAACAGATGCGTACCTTCAAAGGGCTTTGCACGAGGATTTTACCCTGATTTAAATTGGACGAGTTTCTTAATTTTCTTATATTTTTTTAAAACAGAAGGGGGCAAAAGAGCAGCGGGAACACCGAGGTGTTCAACGACGCCCATGGACATCAGCAATACCAGAGGAACCGCAGATGCGTTTGTCGGCCTTTGAGGTGGTGATAAGCTCGCTTCTTGAAGGACAATAAGTCGTAGCGGTTTGGAAATACCGCCAAGGACAGACCATTCTACAACGCTGTATTAGTTTATTTGAACCGGGTCTATTAGTTAAAAACATAAGTACGAAAATTGTGTGAATAGGTAATGAACGGATATTTTATTTAAACAATGATTTATTTCAAATAACTTAAAGTTTACAAAAACACAATATTGACATCAAGCAATGTTTATGACAATACGTTTAAAGCATCATTACATGTTCAAAGATTTTAAGGCACAATATTCTTAAAACGACTTATAAAAGACGACTTACAAAGTGTAAAAATTCAAAAATAGAAAACTTTGTTTACGATTGTACCACTTAGTATTGAACTTTTCTCTATTACACTAAAAGCCTTCAAATGTACAGTCACGAAGAAAATAAGTACCCGAAAAATATGTTAGACAAATTAAATACCACTATATTTGCAATTTTAATAACATGATTGTAAAGAAATCAATAGTCAAAAATTAATTTAAAAATGTGATTAAACAGTACAATCAACGACAGTACTGTGACAGAAAATTGCTTCAGAAAGTAATATAATTATTGTTACCCAAATAATTTTGCGGGGTTTTTTTGACATACAAAAAATTCATCCATGATGATGTTGATGTTTCGGTAAACAAAACGCATTGCAATACAAACAAAACATACATCATACATAGAATTTAAGGAAAATCATAATAGTTATAAACTGATTCTATGGTTAAATCCATAGACATCTGAAAGAAGACGGACATGCAAAACCAGCACATACAAATCGAAATATATATCATAAAACTTACAGTCTAATCTTACTAATATTGTAAATGCTAACTTTTGTATGTATGTATGGATGGATGTTTGTTAGAAAATATCTGCAGAAATGTCCAATAGATCACAACAAAATTTGACATACATATTTGAAACACATAGACTGCTAATGAAGCTTTTTAATTGAGAGCGGTCAAAGTCGCGGGCGACAGCTAGTAGTTTGATAATTAATGACCCAAAAAATTTCATAAAAGTAAAACTTTTCTAAATGCAGATTATGTGATGACAAAAATTTGATTCTCCAATAGTTCATCTTGATTTAAAACTGTTTAAAAGTTGATTTAAAATAAACTAATTTGGTATATATTTTCTATTAAAAATCAAATCAGAAGTTATATTTGTAATTAATTTTAATTATCTGTTAATTATCTTAAGGTTTTAAAAAGTATTAAATGAACTAGAAATTTTCACTGAGTATGTATACTGAAATGATTTTAAATATGTCTAAATTATCTATAATTGAGTCTAACAGAACATTTAAAGATAATCTTGAAGTCTTCCTTGTATAAGTTTTATGCATGACTGTACTTCTTCGCTATCTGCTACTAAATCCTGCAACTTGTCCTGTGTATCTATTAATATATCCTTATTTAAAGAACCTTTTTTCAATGACGTCATGCAGAAGTTAATCAAAGCCTTAAAACACTGCTTTCTATGAACATTATGCGGCTGGTTATCCCACACCGGTGTTGCTCTTACGTAACTCCAAGCAAGAAATACGTATTTTACAACAGATTCCCATTGCTGTGAGTCGATTAATATCTTCCCTTGCTCAATTAAACACTTTTTGAATGCAGCCAAATGTGTGGATGCACGTGAGAAAGCTGGTGAATCAGTTTTAGAAGTAAGTCTCGATGTTGGTAGACTCTTAAATATATTTGACTTTAAATAGCTTAGTTTCTCTTCTAAGGGTGCAAGATCTGGCGTTGGCATTTCTCTTCTTATTTCTTGTTCTATTTCTGGATGATGCTGAGTTATACGTTTGATCATGTTCACAAGTTGGGTTGGACTGAGACCTTTTAGAGCAACATCTATCGGACCTCTGAACTCTTCCACGGTTTTGTCTAATCTGAATCTTTTGACTGGCGGTGTACCTTTAATAGGGCTGGTTATTTTAAATTTTTGTGGTGTGCTAAGATCGCTAAAGTCAATCTTTTCAGGTGTTAAAGGTATACGTTCGGTTTCGCCAAGCAATAGACGTTTTCTTGGCGTAGAACGAAGAGTCACTCCAAGTTTAGGAGGTGAAGTACGACCCGGAGAGTTCTTCGGTGGAGTCCGAATAGTAGAATGGAATGTTGAGTTCCGTTTGGTGTCTATATCAGGAGACCATGTTACTGGTTGTCGTTTTCTCCCTGATAGTAAATAATTGTCAAAATAATTAACAAAGTTCCATGACATGAAAACTATGATTAACTAAGAAGATTATCTTTGAATATGCATATTTCTTTACCAAACTTTCTTGATTGAGCGGCGGGATCACCTCGGTGTTCCCGCCGCTCGTTTGCCCCCTTCTCTTATAAAAAAAAGAAAAACATTTATATTGTGTATTTATTTTATTAAAACCAGTCAACATTTTAGGCTCTAGTTTAGAACCTCCCACGACACTGATCAGACAATACAAGGAATTGCTTCACTTTCACTTCATGCCTTATATAATTAAAACACAACATGTATTTGGAGAAAGTATTCTTTTTTATTATATATTATTTATTTTAGTTATTAAAGCTATCATTACTAATGCCTGGGTTTTGTCTCGCTCTACAATATGGTTTGTCTTCAGTGGCTCACATAACTACACAATAGTACCTAATCACTTATAATCTGCGTTATGGTACTTACCTCGCTGCTGTATACACAGTTCGTCGGGCGAGGGCGCCGGGCTGAGGTAGCTCGGAGGCAGCGCTGGCGACAGCTCACGCAAGTTGGTGACGGGCTGGAGCGGTGTGACGCGGAGACGGTCCAGGCGCGTCGGGATTTCGGCGAGAGCGGCCCGGGTGCGACGCCCCGTCTCAGGCGTCGCCGCGCCCTCCATTGATTAAATCACTGCTGAAAAATTTGATAACAATACAACCGGAAACGTATCTCAATGTATGCTTAACGACAATGTTAAATTTAAATTTACAATTTTAATTTGAAGAATAAATCTCTACTTACAAACTAGTTTCGGACTATCACGAAACATTAAAGTTACAAATAGATAAGACATGTTGACAAAAAATGAAGTACACTTTCCCGCCTAAATTAAGATGCGCATTACTGTATTCATACAAAGCTTTCATATTAGCTCATCTAAATCAATTTGTAAAAGCCAGTGAACTATCAAATTGAACACGGTTTATACGTTATTTAATTTAACGTTACTTACCAAAACACTTCTACAATCAAAACAAAAAGTTGAACTTTTACAACAAACGTTATTCGCGCACAAATTGACAGTTGACCCCAAAACTCAAAATGATGTCTGACAAAACAAAGACAAGTCAACTGCAGTAAATAATAATTTATGGTTCCTGCTGCTGCAGCTGCAGTGGAGCAGTCATTTGCTCCCACCACAAAAAACGCAATTAAATTTTTTAAATAGTTTAATTCCTACTTTCAGTAACATACGTCTTAACTGGTCTTAACTATAATAATTTTACATGGAAGTTAATTGTAAAAATTACTATTTGGAATGGGATTTTTTTTGCTCTTTGACCATGTTTAATTTATGACATTTGCTTATCTGTAAAGCTGAATTTAAGAAATTGAATGTTGAGTTTTAAGCAAAAGTATGTGTGGGGTTTGTTTGCTTATTTATTAATTTTTACTCAATGTTACCTTGAATGTGCTATAACGTACAGTGTAATTATTAATTGTGCGTATACGTAATTTGTAATATTTTTTAGATAAAACTAAACTACTATACTCTAGAACAATTTCTGTACGTGGTTTTAAAAATAGTGACCTTTCTCATTCTTTTTCATAAACTTAAGACGAAAATACAAAAGTCTTAGTTTATTTAATACCATCATTTCTTTATAACAAATAAAGTGCATAGTGCAGTGATTCGGATAAGAACTGCAGGTGGGAAGTAGGCCAATTAGGTGGTAAACAAAAGCATTACGCACTGATATATCGTAAGTTCTAGATTGCTTGTGCTGTTATTTTGTCCGGACGATGGGCTTTGTATTGGGTGGTTGTGTTTAGCGTATCATGGAAAGATTGTCTCATGACCTAAACCTGGCTCTCGAAGAAAGTAACTGTGGCCGGCAAGAGCGGCGGAAGCTGGGGCTGCGACGGCGCACCAGATCCGCTGGGAATTTGCGTTAGTTTACAATTTTTTTTTACATAATAACAATTAATTATTTTGTCAATAATGAGAATGACTTGAATACAATGGAGAGTTTTGCTGCTAATCTTTTATAAAGTATTTAATTTTTTTAAGTAAAATCTAATAAAGGTTAAAATTAAATTTTTCACAATAGAACTTGACCAGGATAAAAAGTATATATATTGTGCATATTTATTTCTAGCGGCCACCGTAACTGTGAGTCTAGTTGAAGATGGAAGCTCCAGCAGTCCACCACAAGCACCACTCATCACACAACCACTCTCTGATTCCGATGACCCTCATGTTAATCTTCACAAGTCTGCCAACCTGAAGTCAAGGCAGTACTGCCAAATTGGCAACTTTGAATCTGATTCATTTAATGAAAACTTCTCTCCCACTCGTCCTGCCAATGCTAGAAGGAAAAGAAAGTATAAGAAGGTCCCAGTAGAGTATATAGATGGAAAGAGGTCACCTCCGGTTGAAATATTGAGTGTCACAACAGAGGTTAGATCTTTTATACAGTATTAATAGTTTCTTTCTACTTTTTAATACAGTAATACTAGCTTAAGTGTCCTCTGACTCTTTTATTGCCTAAGTCAGTTTGAGTTTTAGTTGCAGGTGACTTCTAACACTTTTTATTTACTGTTGCTTCATATTTAATCAATCACATACATAATAGTGTTATGAAATTTTCCAGTTGAGTACTTCTCCAACAACAATAATATTACAAACACCAGGATTATCACCTTTGTTGCACATCGGAAAACATAAACAAGAAAGGTAATTAATGCTTATATAATTTTTATCTCTTGCCAGTCTTGATCATGTTTTTGTTACCATGTCATTTTCTATAAATAATTATTATGACATGTAATGTGCTCACCTATAAAGTATTTATTTATATTTTTAATTAGAATATTTTTAAATTTTTTGTTTGATAAATGGTTCTTCCGTCTGAATGCATTTTCATGGTTCTGCTATGGAATCTAAAAACTTCAGCAGAAATGTGAGTACATAATTATAATTTTTTTTTTAATTATATATTTTTAATGAAAAATTTAATGGAATAATTCAGACTGGATGTCTGTTATGTTATTAGCTTACAAAAAAAATATGGCATAGTTATATTGCTAATGTTATAAAAAAATTGGTATGGTTTTAAGAGTAATTATTTAATTTCTTGGAAATAGGATTAGTTTATAACTAATTAATTGTGTTTTCTGAAATATAGGAATGCATTCTGCGGTAAAAGAAAATGGTCTCACAGAGATAAAGGCGATGTTTGCGAAATGAGAGAAAGATCGTTCAGCGGAGGCTGCTCTTCAAAGTCGGCTTTCTTCAAAAACGATTTCAAATCAAAAAGACACGACTCGGACAAGAAACGAAGAGACTCAATCCTACAACCAGGTAAAATTGTTCTTAAATCTCAAAATACAGAAGATCCGAAATGTTCAACGTTCACAAATACACCTTCGTTGCCAGGCAGTTCAAGTTTTAATTTTGTATACAAGAATCCATCGAGAAATGGTACACCGATACTGTCAAAAATGACTGGCTATCGGATAGCAACTGATTTACCTCCTGTCTTTAATCCAACTGGTAAAAATTGTTTAGATGGAAAATATCAGAGGAAGATAAAAATGTTGAACAAGACACATCCACCTAATTCACTAAGGGATCCTTTGCAATTTGATGAATCTAACAGTGGAATGGATTGCACTGGTAATGAAAGTAGTTCACTTAGCAGCAGTGAATCAGATGGAGTGGTCACCAACGACAGTGACAGAGAAGGAGATGATGAACTAACAGATTGGCCCGGAATTGAAGAACTGAAAGTATTCAACAAGAGTCTAACTTTCAAATCATCTAAAGTTAATAATAATTGTACAAAAACAGTCAGCAGTATGCCACCTCCAAAACGATTGAAGAAAGAGAATATAAGTGGCAAAAGTGGTTGGAATAATTGTAAAAATCGATTCAAAAAGAAAAGGGCGAAAGTCGATTCCGGTAATGATGATGATATGATGTCCGATTCCAAAACTATAATCGATTTGGAAGACGAAGGAGTATCGAAAGAGAACAGGGATATTCTGCAACCGCATTCCTCATTCTCTAGTTTTAGTGATATAAAGAACGCTGGGGTTTCAGGAAAGAATGCAGACGAGACGTTTTTTCAGTCCTTTCAGGTTTTCGTGGAGAAATCTGAGCAAAACGAGGAGGCTTTCAATCAAGCGCCGCGGACGAATTTCACGCTACAGAAGACGTCATCGAGCGATTTAAATTTAAGCGAGAAGTCACCACAGAGCGATCATTACTGCAGTGAACATTCTATGGGTAATATACCAGTTGCAGAAATAAGGGAAATTCGGGCCGGATGTAGGAGAATAAGGGAGGAACGGCCCGGCTTTCTTATATTGAGTGCGGCTAATGAACAGTTGTCTAAATTCCTTCAGGACTCTTGTCAAATTGAACTGAAGCTACCGGGTTTGCAAGATCCCGAGGAAAAGGAGAAATTGGAGTCTTTAGCTAAACTGTACTCTTTGGAACTTGAAATGGAGATGGATCGACCAGTACTGAGGAAAACAAGGTATTTATTTTATTTCAAGTAGTCTTGAAATTATTATTGATAAACTCATTTTAAATCTTAAACATTTTAAGAAAGACATAATTTTCTTTGACATGGTACAAATTAAGTAATGTTAATATATTTTTTCAGCAACACAATGCAAGCAATTCGTGTAGAACATTCCTGTCACAATTTTCCGTCAGATCACAAACGTAGATGTTACGGTGAGGATAACGATTCCAGCTTGAGTCTGAGCGATCAGAACTCGGTTACTTCAGCTAATGATTTAGATGATGTACTATATCAAGCTCCGGAGGACAACAAATTGGAAGCAGAAGATAAACTAGTGGATAACTTCTCAAGAACTTTGGTTGATAATTCTCTTCTAGATCCAGGTGATGTTGATTGATTTAATGAGATTTTTCTAGACCATGAAATTTTACCGTTATATTTGTATTAAGACATATTTTTTTTCCTAAAATAGAATGTGATGGATGTTTAAATACTTGTTTCATAGTGTAAACGTAAAGTTGAGACAATTAAAACATTATTAAAATGTTATTTAAGTATTTTATAGTAAGATGATTTTATGTATATAATCATGTTTTATAACTTGACTATTTGGTCTTTATTTTTATAAGTCTGAAGTATATTAAATTAGTTATTTTTATGTAGTTATATAATTCTGAATCGTATATCTTATGTACTTGCCGTTTAGAATCGAATTTCAGTGATTTTAGTCAAAATTTTATAATATTGCTTACAATATGTAGTAATATCTAGTAAATTGATGTAATAACTACATATACATTCAAAATTAGTAAATATTAAATATAAATTAAATAGTTATGGTTCATATCAGAGTTTGTTAATTAGTTTTGCAATGTATAATTAATAATAAAAAAATTGTAACAATTCTTACAAATATAAAGAGGATTATGAACATGTTTTGTCAAAGTTACATTTCAAAATACTAACTGTATCATGATATTAATAAATATAAGAAAAACTTTATAAAAGGTTATACATAGAGATGCATGAAATATGTAATTGTACATAAATAAAATATATAGATATACAGTACTTTTATTACTAAAAATATTTCCTGATATAAATCTATTCTTACTACTTACTAATATTATAAATGCGAATGCTTGATTGAAGATATCTCCAGACTGGCAGCATAGAACACATGGCTACTATTTAAGTTTTTTTCAAATCCCGTGCGGATTAAATCGCGGTGTCGACAGCTAGGTAATAACTAAAAGAGGAGGTAGATACGAAAAATGTTACGACGAAGTCACATAAAATAATTTGTGATAATAATTTATTTTCGATCATTAAATATACAAACATAAAAAAAATAACAATGCAATATAAAAACAGTGAGCACCTGAAAAAAAATAGTTTTCTAAATATATCCACATTATATTTTTCTGATTTTTTTTATTATTGATTTAAAAAAAGAAAAAAAATGTATGTATATTTTCTAAAACTATTAATTGAAATAAATTCAAATTGTCCTTAAAGCCTAATTTAATAATAATTGTGGATGAACTTAGAAAAAATAATATAAGCATAATTTACGATACATTTAATGTTTTTATCTTATTTTCTCATATAATAAAACATTTAACAACAAAAAAAGGAAAAAAAATTGTCTATGATTTGATTAATTTCAACAAATTCGCCATCTTAATCAGTCTGTTTTTTTTAAAAAATTTTATGGCATAATTTGAATGGGAAAAAAATTTTGTCTTCCACATTTTTAATCTATATTCTCTATTGTGATGTGATCATATCACAGTTCTTTTTTTAAAATTCAGTTAATATGTAACCATAGATAAAATTATATGTGATATTTGAGTTTAACTCAATTTTAAACAAATAATATTTATTAATTTCAACAATAATGTCATAACATATTTAGGACGCCAAATTTAAATAAAAATACGGACGTAGATGAACGAAGTAATATAAATATGTATATGAAGTGTTTTAGTATTAGAATACCATGTTTACCGAAATAAACTATTAGGTAAGTATTCTCGCCAAGTAAAAACAAAACTTTTCATTAAGAAATCTAGGTTCAAATGACTCAAAATATGACGTCATTTTGACAGTTAATTTAAAAAAGTTCAATGTGATATGTAGAACAAAATAACACGAAATTATATTTCTTAGTCTCGATTTAACTTTTAACAATATTAAAATCCACTCAATTGAATTAAAATATAAACCAAAGAAAACGTTAAAATTTATCACAGCTATTTAAAACCTTTGTGCGTAATTTTACTGAGAAATGTTTAAAAAAAATAACAAAAATGTTTAGTCAAAGAAATAAATTCACTTCCCACTTAGAATCATACATTTTAAACCGAACTTTGACTATAAAAGCTATTATTTTTTAAGTTAATTTTTATATTGATGTGACAAGTTTTTTACTATAATATGCATTGTTAGGGTAAAATGATGCACAGAAATGGGTAGGAAATAAATTTCCTCGACTACAAACAAGTAAGATTCTATTCAATTGTGCAGATCAGATCGTCACCCTCTAATTTCTGTCCATTGGTGATGGATACAGTTTTGATGGTGCCGGCTCTGGGTGCTTGGACAATCATTTCCATCTTCATAGCGGAGAGAACAGCTATGGGCTGGCCTTTCTCTACTTTATCACCTTCCTTTACTTTGATAGCTAGAAGTAAAATAAAGCAATTACCCAAAGTAATTACATCAAAGACGTTAATTTCATATGAATATTGAGTAAAAATTTAGTTAAATTGTGAGATAAACCATGGGTTTCTGAGACTAAAATCCTCATTTAAAACATATTTTTATCTCTGTTTTGTCAAAGATAATAACAGGGATGATATGCTTTATACAGAGATTCTGGTCTCAGAAACCAACGAATAATTATGAGTAATGTAGAGATATGAATTTTTGAATTTATTTAAGAATTTACGCGTAAATTACGTTGTTTATGATTATAATTTGTATCGAGAGGTAATTTGAAGGATCACTTACTAAGCACGGTGCCCGGCATTGGCGCTCCAACTTGATCCTTGTCACCTTTCACAGCTTTAGGATGGATTTTCATTTCCTAAAACAATGATAGTTTTAAATTTTCTATAATAATTTTACGTCTTAAAAATACAAAGAGTGAAGATATTTTATTATAGTATTTGAAATCCTTACAAATATTATAAAAGCGAAAGTCTGTCTATCTGACTTTCACGCAAAAACTACTGAAGCATATTAAATTAAATTTGGTACACAGATTGTCTAGAGCTCGAGAAAGGAAATAGGCTACTTTTTAACGCGAAAAAAGGCTTGTAATGATTTAAAAGGGGGAACGAAGGACTTTTTAATCGATATTGTGAGTTATTTTTATTGATTTTTTAAAATATTTAGTGACCTTGAGTTGACCTCTATTACAATACCTTGCTAGCATTCTCATCTCGTATGAAGACGGAACGGAGTTGTCCGTTGAGCTCGAAGAAGACCTCTCGTTCTCCCGCAGACGTCATCTCCTCGGACACCGCCAGGGTCTTGATGTCCAATGTCTTGCCTCGTTCTATCTTTACCTCTATTGTCTCACCCACCTAAGATAAAATGTAGTAAATAAAAGGGTATTCAGAGATAAACAATATTTATAGAGATTGTATGTTTAAAAAAAATTGTTTTTATTTTTTTTTTTGCTTGAACACACTTCCCATATTATTTAGCCTTTTGTATTGCAAGGAATCTTGTGGCTCTATATGCCTTACTAATATTATTAATGCCAATATTTCGATGTATGGATGGATGGATGTTTGTTAGAAGGTATCTCTAGAACGGCTGCAAGGATCTGAATGAAATTTGGCATAGATGTAGAACATAGTCTGCAAGAACACATAAGCTACTAATTAAGATTTTTCTTAAATTTTCTTAGTACCGTGGGTCCAACGAGGAATGTCTTGGTGTCCAAGTGTTTGACGGGTCCATACTTATCACGAATGCGGAAGAAATCGTTCGCCACTTGCGGGTACATAGCTGCAGACATCACATCCTTGTCTGTTACCTGGGGAATCACATTTTTATTAAAACATCATTCTATATAATAAAATGGATAGGTGATTGCTTAATGGTTAAACGCGCCTGTTGATGTTACGTGACATTTAATTCTATCTTTAATATTAGTTCGACTTCACACAACCGCTACTATCACATACAAGCATCGGTACAAAATGGTGAAAATCAAATAGGAACAAAATACCACGTCTTATGGCCAGTCTATTTCATCAACAACCTGCCCTTATCCCTATCGAGGGTCGGTACAGTATGTACTACTCCTCCATACATCTCTATCAGCCGTCATATCTGAATCTACCCCCTTCCTACGCATATCCTCTTTCACACAGTTATTTCATACTTTTTTTGGTCTTTCTCTATCTTTGTAGCCATCCACATTCAATCTCATTACTTTTTTGCTTATATCATCATCATCCCTCCCCATAACATGTCCAAACCACGCTAATCTTTTACTCCTCAATTTCTCGATTACTGGCGCTACTTTCAAACTTCCTCTAATATACACATTTTTAACTTTATCCTTTATTGTCACACCACACATCTTAGCAAACGCATTTCAGCTATATGCAATCTTTCATCCGATATGACCATGGCCAGTCCATTTATAAACGATAAAACAGATAATATTTTTTTTAATTAAAATAATGACTCACGTCTGGGAATGATTCCAGTAATTCAGCCTTGAGTTTGTCGAAGTCCAATGGAGGTAGTTCCTGTCCGGGCCGACCTTCGATCCTCGGCATGTCCTTCAGTACTTTGGACCTGGTATTTTATAATATATTTACAACTTATTAATAATCAAATTGTTAGTGTAAAATAGATTGATTGTAATCGATGACTTAGATATTATAAAAATTGAAAAAGCAAGAATTGCAACAATTTTTTTTTTAATAATATGGTGTTGTCATATAAAGATTGAATTATTGTCGAAATAAAATAAAGACCTCACTTATTAAGTTAATTTTTTACAAAAACACTTTGTAAACATTTATTAACAAAGAAATATTAATCTTATCTTCTTACTAATCTTCGAAATGCAAATATTTGGATGGATGGATGGATTTCTGTTAGTTATCACCATAACCAATGTATGGATCTCGTTAATATTTAACATAGATGTAGAACATAGTCTAGAAGAATACATAGATTACTAATTAAGTCTTTTTTCTGTTCAGACGAAGTCGCAGGTTAGATCTAGTTAAGAGATATACCTTAACGGTTCAGGGAATCCTCCATATGGTATACCAATCGCTCCCTGCAAGTATTCCACCACAGATTTAGGGAAGGAGAGTTCCTCTGCCTTCTCCTCTATGTCTTTAGCGGACAATTTGTTCTGCACCATGAACTGAGCCAAGTCTCCTACCACTTTAGATGAGGGCGTCACCTTGATTATATCGCCTAGTAAGAGGTTTGCTTCCCTGGAAAAAATAAGAGTTTTTAACACACAGAACATGGATTTACTCTATATGTCCCTTCCAAAGCCGAATCCATACCCTTTCTCCCATCTGTCCTTGAGAAAAGACTGGGAAGGGGGAGTAAAGTTTGATATTTTATTGGTATTAGACCGGTCTTAGCACATTTTGCAACAAATAATGCTGCCAGACTATTACTAGTAAGATTTACCCTTCCGTATATGAAAGGTAAATATCCCAAGCACTATCTCTTCCAATCCCTTCTAAAGCCAAATTCAATCCCCATCTTCCATCTTTTCTTGAGAACAAAGTGGGAAGGGGAAAAAACTAGAGTTTGGTATTGCACTGGTCTAAGCATTTGTGCAGCAGCTATTGCGATACTACCACTGGTGTGATTTATCCTTCCCAAGCCAAAACCAATCCCCATATTTCCTTGACAAAAGAGTGGGAAGGGGAAAGAACAAGAGTTTGGGATATTATTGGTACTGTACTGGTTAAAGTAATCTTGCTACCAGAGTACTATTGATGAATTAAGTTTTTTTTTTCATTTATTTAGTGACCACTTGGAAGCATTACCTGTATGCCTTTTTAACTTGTTCAAACTGGCTGCCCAGGCCGAGTGAGAATGCCTGGAACTGCAGATTGGTGTATTGCCCGCCGGGTATCTCGTTGATGTAGACATCAGCGTTGCCCGACTTCATAGTAGCCGTGCATTCGAAAGGTCCGTACAATGTGCGCGCTTGTTCCCAGTACGCAGAGTACTCTGATACGTTTTGTAAAGGTATTCCTGTAAGTCAAAATTATATTTTTGTAATATTTGTATTAAAAATATGTATTAGTTTTTTTTAAAGAGAATTTACGAGAAAAAATGTTTTTTTTTGCTTATTATCTAGAAAAAAATACAAGATTTTATGTTTCAGAAAGTCGTAGTACCATTTCATGTTTCCTAATTGTCTAATACCTAATTTCCTTAGTTGACACATAAGAAAAGTTGTTGTACATCAAAAAAGACAATATTTTTTTTAATTAATCTCGATTATATTACTATGACTATGAATACGATCAGACATTACTTGAAAGAAATCAACTTATTTTGACTTTAAAAGTACAGGATGTTTCCCGTTGAACAAATATATAGAATTCAACGGTCCAATGGTAAATATTGGAAGTATACGGGTTAGAAATAATGACCAGTATCAAGTTTATCTCCCTGCAGAGACGCGACCATGGCCCCCATGCTGGGCTGGCTGGTCAGTCCGGACATGGCATCGACAGCGACGTCTACCGCGTCAGCGCCGGCGCGTGCGCACGCCAACATGGCCGCCACGCCCGCGCCTGACGTATCGTGTGTGTGCACGTGGATTGGAATTGAAGGGTGCTTGTCGCGGATTGCTGTTATCAATAATCTGAAAGTATTTTTGTACTGTATTAATATGTAGTCATCCCTTTCATTGTCTTTGATAAAACAGAGACAACGATATGTAATACAATTGTCGCTTCCCTGAAGATTATCGGTTGGTTTGTGCAGGGTTCATTTTTGAATTTAAATAAATAATTCTATTAAGTAACAATATTAATAAAATTATAAATGCGAATGTTTAGATGGATAGATGGATTGATGTTTGATAGAAAGTAACTCCAGAACAGCTGCACGAATGTCACTGAAATTTGACATAGATATAGAACATAGTCTGGAAGAACATAGTCTATTAATTAACTTTTTTTTTTAATTCCACGCTAACGGAGTCGCATACAACATAGTTTCAGATAGCAAAAGTGAGAAATAAAAAATAATTTTATGAAAATCAATTTTATCAATTTTAGCCAGATTTTATGAATATTATCAAATCCTATGTATTTTTTACGTATTTTCTTAAATAAATATGAAGTAATCAATACACTTACTCAGCAGCGCGTGGTTTCAATAAACCAGCCATATCTTTAATTGCTAGAACATGTGTTCCCGCTTTGACTAATTCATCGGCTAAATTCAAATAATATTTAAGATCGTATTTCTTCTTGTTAGGATCTGATACATCGCCTGTATAGGAAATGGCCGCTTCGACGACACCCCCGGCTTTGCCCGCCGCATCCATACCCAGGATTAAATTGGGTAAATAGTTGAGAGAATCAAACACACGGAAGATATCCATACCGGATTTCACCTAAAAAAAAAGTGAATTTATAGTCAAAGATTACGAATGAATAGATTCCAAAGATTGATAACGTTATTTTTTTAATTAAGATTTAAAATATGCAATCGTAAGTAAAAAGGGTCTTGACAGACAGACGGACGGATAACAAAGTGATCCTATATGAATTCCGTTTTTTTTCCTTTCGAGGTACGGAACCCAAAAAATCAAGTAAAATATATTAAATCTAAAGGAGCCAAAACGATTTAAAAGAACTGTATAGCTTTCTTTTTATGACAAACATTTTGATTATCATTAAAATGGAATTTTTTATCATTAAAATGGAATTTTTATCCATTAAAATGGAATTTTTTATCATTAAAATGACATTAAAAAATTAGTTTTCATTAAAATGAAAATGATTAAGGTTTAACATTATAATAATTAAAATTAAACTAACAGCCATATCACAGAACTTGTAGACAGCGTTGTCTGGATAGTTGGTGTATCCGACAGCATTAGCACCGCGCAGTAACATCTGGAAGGGGATGTTGGGGATCAGTCGTCTCATATCCTCTAATCGCTCCCATGGGCACTCGTGCAGGAATCTGAAATAGAATAAAATTAGGCATTTTCGTAAATAAATTTTATATTTTTTCCCTATCAAAAGAAGCTTAGTATTAAAGGATAGGAAGTTCCTAATAGAATTTAATTTAGATATGGATTTCACCCCGAAGAAAGGCTCCATCAGTGGGTACCTATAGTGAGCTGATGATACCATTTGGAAATAGACCGTATACTAAGATTTTATTTTAGTAAAAAGAAAGGAGAATCGGTGGCTCAGGGGTCAAGCACTTGACTTGCAATCTGCAGGTCCTTTTTTCGAATCCCGACATGTACCAATGTGTTTTTAAATTTTGATTTAAATATGTACATTTATCCGATGTTCTAACGGTGAAGGAAAACATTGTGATGCAACCTGCACATATCTGAGAATAAATTCAAAGATATGTGTGAAGTGGACCTTGGCCACCGTAGTGAGCTCCGAGCCCCTCGGTGGGGACGTATTGTGAGCTGATGATGAAAAAAAAACAAAGCATTCCCTATTCTTGCAGTAGTTTTATGAAACATCTCGAGAGACATACTTAACTCTTCAGGTCACGATTTTAGTTTTCTTAACCTAGAAAGAATTTATGAGAACGTACCTTAATGCGACATCAAAGGTAGCTCCTCCCCAGTTTTCCAGCGCGTACAAGTTACTAAAATTGTGTGCGACATAGGGTGATACAGCGAGGAGATCGTGTGTCCTCACACGAGTTGCTAGCAAGGACTGATGAGCGTCCCTGAAGGTCGTGTCCATGAGGAGCAGACCTTTATGTTCCCGCACCGCACGCGCAAATGCCTCAGGACCACCTTCGTTCAGTATCTGCTTGAAGCCTTTGGGAGGTTGAACGGCTAAGGGGTTGAGAGATATTGTCTATGAATAAACGAGATAAACGAATAGCTGTAAACTTCAGTGTTTACATATGGGAAATAGTCGGACAAAAACATATTTTTAATTATAATATTATAATTTTGTAGTATCCGTTACATCTAAATATCTATTTTTAAACAATATAAGGTGTAAATAAGCAAGGGGCTATGGCCTAGTCACCCCTAACTTAGGGTAGGCTGCGAGCCCCTCGGTGAGGACGTATAGCTGATGATGAAGCAAGGGGCACATGAATTCGCCGAATTAACCGCTGCTCATAGACTCGGACAATAGAAGAGGGGACGCCCGGAAAGAGGATATTTTTATTTCTCCTACGTTAAATTCACTTCACCGTCCAACCTATCCTTGTAAGGCACACTCATCAGACTGCTTAAGAATTTTTTCCACTTGACTGTTTTCAATGTGGACGTGGTATTGTACTGGACGAGCAAGCCCATTCATATTTAAAGATAGAAAGAATAGTGATAAAATAAGATTAATTTGTTAAATCCCCTTCAAAATTAGTTAGGATTAAATAGAAAAAAAAATATGACATGACAAAAGTATTATAGGTGATTTTTAATGATATTGCATATAAATATAATTGTTAATATTCCTCACCTGTGTTCTCACCAGTCATTTCCTTTCTTTTTATGGCCTCAGGTGAAAGGTCTGAAAAATATTATTAGTAAAAAAAAATGAAAATGTGCCGTAATGTCTATGGCGTGCGCAGATTAAAAACCAATTAAAAAAATTTAAATTAATCCGAAATAATAGGAGGTTTACGAAATAAGTTTAATGGATTATTAAAAAAGCAGTAAATAAAATATTTACTTAAAGACCTAAAAAAAATTATGGACCTTAAAAAGTAAAACAATTTTGACTTATTTGAAAATGTCAAATGTTTATGGTTGAATATTATTTTCATTACTGCTTTGATGAAATATGATAATATAGAACAAATTATTAAAACAAATCCATAACCGCAACAAGAACAAAAACCTGTTAATAGCATATTAAAAAAAATACCCAAATTAATATAAAAAATATTTGTTAGGGTAGACGACAAACATGTAATTTGACACATACCATAACCAGAGCGGACTGAAAGAAATATTTTCCGATGAAATGTGTGTTATAGTTTTTTTTTAGTCACAATGATAAGGTAATTAGGACTTTAGCTCTGATGAATGTACATTCTGCACATTTGTTCGAAATACAATAAAAAAATATTTTAAACTAATTTAATGTTGAGACGGCCAAAAACAATCTAACTTAAAACACACATTTTTGCCATCATTAAAAATTTTACAATCATTAAAATTTTAACAATCATTAAACTTTTAACAATCATTAAAAAATTTACAATCATTAAAAATTTTACAATCATTAAAATTTTTACAATCATTAAAATGATTACCGTAAATAACATTTTCCCTAGTATTTACTTACCGAGTGGAATAGGCGGTATGTAGGGCTTGACATCGGAAGGTGGTATGTTGGTGGCGAGGGGCGTTGCTGGACCGTTGACCAGCACATAGCCGAGGTAGTTGAGGATCTTCTGAGCCCTATTCTGAGATACTTTGAACATGAAAAGCTGAGGGTGCTCGTCGATGAAGTATGTGTCCACAGCGCCTGAGAAATTGAACATCAATTTTAAATGTTAAAGGATTAACTGGCAACATTATAATTAGTAATTGGTGGATAGTAACCATAGTACTTAAGCATCGAACTCATGTTGGCATTTCAGGAGTAAGGATACTGTTGTTCTTGACGTGCCAAATTAAATGCTAGGCCCTCAGCCTTGGTACTTTTAGCAATTTTTAATTAGAATCCTTTGTTGCGAATGGCGCGTTTGAGGGGACATAAACGTTGACATTTTAATAGGGCTAGTGTTACGCCGAGACACCGGCACATTGTCGGATTTTCTTCCTAATAGTACCAAAGAAAACGAGATTGATATAGGGTTCGACTTATATTTACCTGAAAGAATAAAATAAAGAATATAGATTTTATATTAAACTCACCATTCAAGAACTTCTGATTTTCCAACACGTTGAGAAGGAATGGGATGTTAGTCTTCACACCTCGGATCCGGAACTCGCGTAGCGCGCGGTTCATCTTAGCTGCGGATGCTGATAAGTCTTGTGCGTGGGAGATTACCTAGAAAATAGTACGTAAATTTAGAAAAGAGAGACTTTAAGAGATATTCGTCTACATACTCTATTCCCGTTATACCCCATCTTCCTTTATCTAAAAGTTAGTTGGTTCCTACTATTTTATCCATATGGGGTAAACAAACAAGTTCTGGTCACGGAGACTAAGTATTGATGCCTTAAAATTTATTATTATTATAAAATAATATATTTAGTAATTTAGGTTTACAAGGCTGTATTGTGTGTTATCAGGACTGTAAAGACTTACCTTAACAAGTAGGGAATCATAGTAAGGTGAGATGATAGCGCCCGCGTAAGTAGAAGCAGAGTCCAATCGAATACCCATACCTTCACCAGACCTATAATTTAGATTTGCGAATTATTTTTTTTTATTTACTTTAAGAAATCTTATACTTTCTATAAAAATTTAAATAGGTATTTAAAAAATTAGGTTATCACCTGAAGACTTCAATCCTTCCAGTACTTGGTTGGAAGTTATTAGCAGGGTCCTCAGTGGTGACCCTGCACTGTATCGCGTACCCTTGTGTCTTGATCTTGTCCTGAGTGAGACCTAGCTCAGGTAACGTCAGACCTTCCGCCACTTTGATCTGTGACTGCACCAGATCTATGCCTGTCACCTCTTCAGTTATCGTGTGTTCTACTTGTAACCTGTAATTATAGAGATGGAAATTATTTCTTTTGATTTTAAACGCGAATATATTTCTTCCTAAATACTTTTATACATTATTAGTCAGAATCCTTTGTCGCGAATGGCGCGCTTTCGTTACAAAGTCAAGTGTCAGATTGATTAGTGAGGGGACATAGATGTCGACATTTTGGTAAGGCTAGTGTTGCGCCAGTACACCGGCAGTGTCGGATTTTCTTCCTAACAATGCATAGACTGAGAATAAAATATTACAAACAGACATTAAACTAAACAGAAAACATAGTATAGACGGTGCAGGATATATGATCCGATGGACATAAGTTAAACTAAATTTTAAAAGCTCACTAGCGCCACTCTATCAACGTTACAAAAAATTGCTTTTCGTACTGTACCTATCAATCCATGGATTCTTTTATGCCATTTTCTATATTTATGTATTTTTTTTATTTTTTTAGGACCTAACCGCGACAGCAGCGCCTGTCACCGGCTCTTAAAATAAACTTTAAAAATATAATGGTTTGGTTTAGACTAACCTTGCATTGACCTCAATGAAGTAGAAGTTTCCTTTATCGTCGAGTAGAAATTCTACAGTTCCAGCATTCTCGTAGCCCACGTGTCTCGCTAAATGTACAGCGCAGTCCACCATTTGTTGACGCACCTAGACAAAGGTAATTAAATCATACCGTGGGTTTCTAAGACCAAATTCTCTGTATAAATCATGTCATCCGTGTTTATCTTTGAGAGAACAGAGATGATAATATGTTCTAAAGGGAGTGTTTGTCTCAGAAACTCACGGTTAAGTTTAATAAATTGCAATCATTCAATAAATAAGTCTGAAATCAAGTTAATTCAGATATATAACAGTAAAGATGAAGACGTTTTTGTAAATCAAAAATACCTAAGTTTAAGATCAAGTTTCAACTTAGTTAACTTATTAGTAAATTTTATATATTGCAGAGTATATTTTAAGATATTTAACTTATCATTTATCAGTTACTTAGTTGATAATAATTTGACTTACTTGAGGATCAAGTCTGGGCGCGGGTGCAATTTCAACGACTTTCTGGTGACGTCTCTGCACAGAACAATCTCTCTCGTACAAGTGGACTACATTACCAGCTTTGTCACCTGTGTTATACAAATAATATATAAATATATATATAATAAATAAAAAAAATTAAGAGAAAAAATAAAACCAAAGATTTTTTATGTTCTTGGTAATTAAAAGTTATATTAGACAAAGTGCTCGACGACGTTTCAAACGGGCCCAAACTAGATGTGTTTGTATCGTTTCATTGCGAAATTCCTATGGCCACCTTCCAGATCCATCATCAGATCAGCACCATGCATGCTACGTAAGTAAGGTATAAAATCTTACTTCTCAGTAATATGCGAATGTATGGATGGATGGATGGATTTTTGTTTGAAGGTCTCTAGAACGGCTGCATGGATATGACTGAAATTTGACATAGATGTAGAATATAGCCTGGAAGAACGCATTGGCTATTTGCATAATAAGTCTAAATCTAGATTTTAAAGAGTTACATTTAAAAAAAAGAAAATAAAACCTTACCTAATAACTGCACTTCAATATGCCTAGGTCTTTCAATGAATCTCTCAATGAACATAGAACCATTCCCGAAGGCGCCCAGCGCTTCTGAAGAGGCGCGCTCGAACGCGGACGCAACTTCGCTCATCTCGCGCACCACGCGCATGCCACGCCCCCCGCCACCGTACGCCGCCTGACACACAAATATATACCTTATTACAAGTAATTACAGCTTATTTTACAATGAACATGTAATTGCATATTTTTGTATTATGTATAAAAAATATTAGCATATTTTTGTTAATTTACTAATATTTCTTGAAGCTTATTATAAGCTCTAGACTTCGTCGAATGGATTCGAACTCTCAATCACGTGATTGGAAATCGGAAGCCTTAACTATTAGGCTATTGGCACTCTAAAAATATACAGACTTAAATTACTTTTGTTTCAAATTACAAATCTTAGCTTAAATATCTATGTTACGGTTGGTTTCTGAGACGAAAACCTCGGTATAAAACATGTAATCCCTATTATTTGACAAAACAGATATAAAAATATGTTTTAAACATGGATTTGGTCTCAGAAACCTACGGTTAATTATGTACGAAAGATATTTATATGTTCACAAGATCTAATTATTCATTTCGAATGGGATATAATTATTTAATTGTATTGTTTATCGACTATCAATAATTTATTAACTTTATATTAAATGCAAAAACTAACCTTAAAGATAACTGGCAGACCATGTTGCTTACAGAATTCTACGGCTTCTTCCTTTGTCGTTACCGGACCGTCAGTTCCGGGGACGATTGGAACCTCTGTACACATGGAAAAAACTTATATGTTTGTAACTGAAAAACTCAAAAACTATTAGATTGATTTCAATCATTCTTTCACCATTAAAAAGATTATATATGTATATATATATATATATATATATATATATATATATATATATATATATATAATCTTATATATAAACTATTTATTATATTGGTATTATATTATTTTTAGGAGCTTTATAACATACTAGCTTCGATGGCGGCTTTCCTCGCGGCGACCTTGTCACCCATTTGTTGTACCACCTTCGGGGAAGGGCCGATGAATCGCAGCCCCGCGTCAATGATGGCATGTGCGAAATCTGACCTGTAACATTATATTGCGTTTTTATTATATTTAAAAAAAAACCTCCAAACTTGATCACAGTTTACTAATTAATAGATGGCAATGTCCTTATCTTCAGAATTCAAATAAAAAGGTCGGTGGCGCAAGGGTTAAGCACTTGACTTGCAATTTACACAACCTGGGTTCGAATCCCGCCATGTACCGTTTTTTTCTATTTCCGATTTGTACGCTACGGTATCTACACTTATCAGACTTTCTTAAGGTGAAGGAAAAAATCTTTTATCTTTCTATATTATGTTTTGTTCCTTACCTTTCTGAGAGTAGACCGTATCCAGGATGTACCGCGTCGACGTCATTCTCCTTGGCCACACGGATAATCTCCGGGATGTTCAGATAAGCCTCGACGGGTGGAAGACCTTTGCCGACTAAGTATGACTCGTCGGCTTTTTGTCTATCATAGAAAAATAAAGTTGATTATAATCATGTTCGAAAAATAATTGTTTTAATAAAAAAATATTATTCCGAGAAGATGCAAAAGAAATATAATATTTTACAGAGACACATAGAGTCAAACCTTGATAAGCAAAAGTCTAAGGGACCATAATATTTCTTCTCTGCCAAAACTCTTTCTCCTTTCCACGCTTTCTTAATAGAGAAAGATGGGAAGGAAAACTGGAATTAAACGCCTACATTCTTCCGCTTTAGCACATATCGCTATCAGCCAAATATCAGTAAGTCCAGCAATAAAATTTATTTATTTATCGACCATTGTATAAAATATCTCATAGCTAAGGTGACTTAAATATTCTTTATTTAAAAAAACAACACACAATGTAATTCAATATTAAATACAGACAGAATTAACAACAATTTAAATGCAAAAATAAGACTTAAGATAAACTAAAAAAAACAATAACAAAAAAAAGATCGTACAACTCTGAAGGACGGATGTGTCAAATAATAATGTTAACAAAACTTTGTTTTATAAACCAGTTTACCGGAATGACAAATGAATTTGATATTCTATGTGTCCACAAAAATATACCTATCCCGTTCATTCCTTGAAAAGAAACAGAGACAACAATGTTTTTGTAGAAGCGTTTCAGTAGTGAAAACGGTCAAATAAATAAAAATGCATGCCTTATTAAGTTAAGAATACAATGTCAGATTTAAAGGACAGACAGAATGACTATTTTAAAAAAATCGTCGAATTCCAACCAATCCGGACTGGTCAAGCGTAGTTGACTAGAACCTAAAGAAGTTGATTTTTAACTTAGAATAGTTTTGAGTCCTTCGGTGACGACGTGTATAACGATAAAGAGATCGTTAACCGTAAGTTTCTGAGACCATAATCCCCATTTAAAAAATTTTGTCTGTTTTGTTAGAGAAAATAACAGGGATGACAATGTTTTATACAGATATTTTGGCTTCAGAAACCTACGGTAAATGTTCAACGTACCTGTGCATCTGCAACCGATCTTGCTCGCTGTATATAGCGACGGATCGAATGCCTAACTCCGTACATGCTCGGAAGACGCGGATCGCTATCTCACCGCGATTCGCCACCAGCACACTCCTTATAGGCTTGTATTCCACTGTCGTATCCTAAGAATATTAATACATTATTGTAATTAAAAGTATCCGTAATATGTAAATTATGAAAAACCTATATCTTAAACATTACAAATTAACACGATTAACAGAATTTGTATTATTTATCTTTATATATATAATAGAAAGTCGTGTTAGTTACACTATTTATAACTCGAGAAGGGCTTTACCAATATGGCTGAAAATTGGTGAGGAGGTAGCTTAGAGCCAGGAGACGGATATAGGATACTTTTATTGTATCGAATTTATGCCTTGAAGAGCTGCTTTTTATTTAACTTACTAATATCAAAATGCAAATGTTTGGATGGATGGATGTTTGTTTGATGGTATCTCGGGAACGGCTGGACGGATCTTGCTGTAATTTGGTATAGTTGTAGAACATAGTGTAGACGAACACATAGGCTACTCATTAACTTTTTTTCTAATTCCGCGCGGACGGAGTCGCGGGCGATAGCTAGTAAAACATAAACATGAATTAGTATGAATTAGTTCGGAAGAGAAATTGTATTATAATATAAAATATATATTTTCTAATTTCGTGTTCAGAATCTTGTTTATTAGCAGTGTATCGACAATCAATAAGCTATCTTTCTACTTTGGAACTTTCAACTACTTACTCGTGCTAATGGGGATTTAAGTCTTATCTTAATAATTTAACGTATTGCCATATCGAGATAAGTTATCTTCAGTGCATACACGTTGATAGGTTGCCTGATAAGCTTGGTATACACCGGTACTAATTGTCTGGTTATTTCACTACGACACTAGATTTCATTTGCCTTTCGCAAACTTCTCAAACTTTACTGTCCCACCCATATTCATTTAGTGGTAACTTAAGTAGTCGCTTAGTATAGATTTGTTAAAATAAATCTGTACTAATGGTCTATCTTAGTGACAATAACTCTGAGTTCTGAGTTAGTATTTATAGACATAAATACTAGTCAAGTCTTGGGTTCGAATCCCCGCCATGTACCAATGTGTTTTTCGATTTCTGATTTACATATGTACATTAGTCCCACGTTCTTACGGTGAAGGAAAACATCGTGATGCAACCTGCACATATCTGAGCAGAAATTCAAAGATATGTGTGAAGTCTACCAACCCGCTCTTGGCCAGTGTGGTTGACTATGGCCTAATCACCCTTAACTTAGGGTAGGCTCCGAGCCCCTCGGTGGGGACGTATAGTGAGCTGATGATGATGGTTTATAGACATAATCGTTACAATTATCTATGTGGACGCAAAGTCCCTATTTTTGTGATACAAGAAATTTAAAATCCTTAAAAGTAGTTTAATAAAACTTATTTAAAATTACCAGAATATTCTTCTAATTGTTAAAAGTTAATTCACGTTAAATCCAAAGTTCCATATTTAAGGTAAATTGGTAGACATAAATCAATAACAAAAATAAGGATACTCTAGTTACAAATACTTCCCGTAATAGACCACACCTTAATGGATAGACGGACAAACAATTGATTAATATGAACCCTCGCAAGTCGCGTAAGACCAGGATCGTTTAACACTGACATTGTAGGAAGCTATAACGAGCTCAATTGATGCATGATGCAGTAGATCACTTTTCTATTTATAACTCGAATATCAAACGGTCTCCGGACCTTTCATAATGAGATACAATCAAGTTACAATCACTAATTTAATGGGGCCTAGTTTATATGTTATAGGTTACAACTAACTTAGCTATTTATTACAATTCATTTAAATAAAAGCAAAATTGATTCTATTTTCAACAAGTTTTCGGCACTGTTTATTAAGAATAACTCAAAAACTACTGACACGTAATAATTTTCAAAAAAAGAATTGAAAATTGGACAGCCGGGATTGGAGTTACGAAGTAACAAAAAAAAACATACAGAACCTCCTTTTTAGAAGTCCGTTAAAAAAATTAACTGTGTGAGATACTGCCGCCGTTGTTTTAAATATTAAACGAGACAATGAGATTTAAATCATTCAAAGACGTGAGATCTTAACACTTAATGACTTCACTCGTTTGTATATTTTTAAATAAATAAAAGTCTAACGGCACATCCAGCTATTATTTATCCGTGAACTCAACATGTGACTTGGCCCCTTGTGACTACACTTAGCCATTAGCCTACTGCGTGTGACCGGAAGAAACGGCTTGTAACAATCTGATGAACAAAATTGATGCCAACACGAGATGTATCAACTATTGTGCTCGAATAATTTACATATCAATGCAGTTTAAATTAAGATGTAAAAGCATTGTTTTGATAATACAAAAAGGCTAATCTAAGCATAGGTACATAGACTTCCTTAAGCCTTTTTGATAGTGTTTGGGATTTGAGATAAATATAGAAAGATCTTGCTGCTATTATTCAATCAGTCGTGTTTTTTACATTTTTGAGCAGATTATTTAATTTTATAGACTCGAACCGATTAACAGTTGGAAAATTAAAGTAATGTTCTATAGAAGCATCTTTATCGAGTAAATTAATGATAATTTAACACTTCTGATTAAATGGAATTTATTAGGAATTAAATCATAAAATTGGAAGCTCCGATAATGTCTATCGGAAGTTATCAAAAGATGAAAAACTATCAATTACCCCACGATAACAATTGCAATGGAATTTAATTAATATGACAATAATTATCTATACCCAAGCATAGTACTAATAGCTAATAGCTGTGAAGTTGGCAGCATAGTCATTCTTTCTCTGTCTTGTCTTTGACTTTATACGTTTGTCTCACTCACACGGAGTGTATTGCGTCTAATATTTAGGGCTAACTTCACGCAATGGTATGCAAATATTTGTGAGATGTGTAATTCTAGTCTTTATGTATGCGTTAATTTTACTACGTCTAATTGTTATCGATATGTGTTAGTGTAGCTTGCATAATAAAATATTCTAAAGCGTTTATTGCATCTTATTATTAGAGCGTCAGTGGCTCAGGGGTTAAGCACTGGACTTGTAATCCGATGGGCCTGGGTTCGTATCCCGACATGTACCAACATGTTTTTCGACATTCGATTAACATATGTTCATTTTATTCGATGTTTTTACGGCAAAGGAATTCAAAGATATGTTTGAAGTCAATCCACACTGTGCCAGCGTTGTTGCCTATGGTCTAATCACCCTTGACTTAGAGTAGGCTTCGAGTCCCTCAGTGGGGACGTGTCGTGAGCTAATGATAATTATTGCATTATCTCCTTGACTTTTTCTAAGACATAGTGTGTGAGGGAGAAAGAGTATTAGTTAAAAATTAATATAAAATTACTTACAGTGGTAGCGGTTCGGTGCCGTACTGAAGACCATGCTTGCAGTTGAGTCGCTGACGCCCTTAGGGCATATCTAGCGTTTAGTATTTGCATCTTTGTTTAGGAACTACGTTAAAACTATTAAACAACTAATAAGTACAGGCTTAATTCTCACAGATAAAAAATAATTTATTGATTTATTTCATTTTGAATAAAAAAAAATATGACTAGATTATCGTATTTCGATTTCGTATCGCTTAGTTCGAGTTGTGCCTGGAAAGAAAGAAATATACATTATTTTAAGATTAACTTAACTTATTTTAAACTTACTTCTGACTAATATTATACATAAATGTGAATGTTCGGAGGGATGTTTGTTAGAAGATATCTCTCACATAGGCTACTAATTGAGATTTTTTTTAATGCCGCACGGAATCGAGGGCGACAGCTAGTATGTGTATGACCTGAATGATATTGTCCGTGTATCGTTTACATTTACAATTAACGCTTGTTATATGTAAACAAATACATAACATAGTTCATCTAATAAACGATTAATAACAAACATGGAGTCATAGATCATGTAATTTTTAGACTTATATAAAAACGGCTAAACACTCACGTATATTCGTTCGGTGGCGGCACCGACTTAACTAGAGCCCACCAATGTGAGCGACGGGCCGCGTCCGCGAAATAATACCAGTCCCACTCACCCTGGTGAAGGGCCCTCGATGGGCTCGAAACTAGTCGGTGCCGCCACCGGACGAATATACGTGAGTGTTTAGCCGTTTTTATATAAGTTTATTATAATGTCTTATGTAGTTCTTATTTTAATTTTTCTTTTTAATAAAAACTTCAGCAAATATGTATAATATAATAGATAACTTATTATCTCGACCCTATGTCTTTCATATTTATCTAGAGTAAGTCTTGAAAGGTGACCTATTCAATTACCGAGTAATAATATTATATATTTCAACAAAGTATTAAAACTAATGCATGAATGCAACGGAAGATATTTTTGGAAAGAATCCTATTGATATTTTTGTGTTTGTTAAAAAAAAAATTACTCAAATTCTCTCTCTCTTCGTAGTTGTACGAATAGGCACAAGTGTTATCTGACACTTCATCCGTAAAAAACTAAGAATATAGTCTTTGCTGGGGATAGCTAACCTATACGTATAAAAGCGCCATTTTTGTAAAAAAAATATATTGGGAACGTTGGCCTTAACTCGTATTAACTACTTCAAACTTTTCCCGTATGAATTTTGTGGTTAGTGGCATGTTTCGTGCCATTGGTTTGATATCCCTGGTCTGTCTATTCCAAACTGCTAGAAATGTCATCCAAATCCATTCAAACATTCTGATGTGGAAACAAACATACATACATCCATTCAAACCTAATTTATAATTCGAAGGACGAACAGTCACGCGATAACAAATATTATGTATTGAGAACGTTAATTTCAAGTTGAGAAAAATAACAATTTTAAAAACATTAAGACGATGTATCGTAATCATTATTGACATTTATTGAAATATCATTTATATGTAAACAAAAAATACCAAACATCTTTACTGTAAAAACAAAAAACAAAAGTCTCGATTAATTTCAAACAAAACACCAGTTACGTCAGTCTCGATTCCAAAAAAAAAAGAATTTCATCATTATTCTATATTTAATTTTAATCAATCTTGACTAGAGCTTCAAATAATTTAGCTCCAATGGCTTCTTATCGAATGAAGATCTACTACGGAAATTATAATTAACTAGCTGTTTCCCGCGACACCGTCCTCCCGGAATTAAATAAAAACAAAAATAGTAGCCTATGTGTTCTTCCAGACTGTGAAAATGAAAATCTTTATTGTTATACACAAGACTATGGTTTTACATTTTTGCCAAATTTCATCGAGATATGCCGTTCTAGAGATACCTCAACAGTAACAGTGGTAGAGCCCACTTTAACTAACATCTTCGCACGAATCGGCCCGGCTCGCCCGGTGAAATACCACGACCACACAGAAGACAGGCGTGAAGTGGAAGCAATTCCGCGTTTCGTCTCATCTATCCAGCCAAACATTCGCATTTATAATATTAGCAATATTGACGAAGATTGACATCAATTTACAGATTACATCAGAACACAACGACATAAATATACTCGGCAATAAGTCAATAAAGCAAGGAGAAAGAAACGTAATAATTTCAACTATTATTATATGTTATAAGAAAATGTAGCAACTTGGGTTTAAGGTAAATCTTGTATTTATCTCAGAAATTACGAAAGTGATCGGCCATGACACTTCGGTTGACAGTTAGTTTGGTGCCAATGCCGGTCATTGACTCTTTACCAGTTTTAGTGAGCATAGACAGACTGTTGAACTTACTCGTTGAATATTTATCTTAAGAAACAAATTTGAATTGATTGAATAAATTATATAATTATTAGTTTCCACGGTCAAAAAAACATGTACTAAAACATATTGTCATCCTTTTCATATACTTCTAAAAAATGAGATAGCTATATAAAAGTATTATAATATTTAAAAAGCGATTTTGTTTATACTTTCGTATAACCTAATAGAATACAATTACAATCGAAAGTCCAAGGGACCGCCATATTTTAGAAGAGAGGTTTCTCGCTCGTGGAGGTCGTCCGTCAGGACAGGACTATGACTAGCTTACAGAGATTTATGTTTAATCCAGATTCGACTGTCTCTATATTTTCTAGCAATGCACTTAATTTTTATTTGTTATCTTCATAATCGTATATATTATCGGTCAAGGTCACATTATCACCTGTTATCAAGGCAAACTACAGGTTAAGTAAACACACAATAATATTTGAAACTTACAAGGAAGTGCTACATACCTAAACCTTCATTTTGTTGTTTATAAGATAAACAAACAACCTTGCTAGGGACCTTTATAATAGGTTGAATTATTATCACGTCTAATTCACATTTTTTTAAATTTTACAAAATAAAATAGCCAACTTTGATCCGTGTCACTCACGTCAAATCACCCCTCGTCAAAGTCGGTTCAGTCGTTTAGTTTAGTCTACAATTAGGCAAGTCCCAATGGTATTAACGACTAAGTACGTGCGAGTACCCTTAAGCTCCTTATCCCAGAGATCTAGCCTTGGCTTTAATATTTAGTTGACAATAAACTATAAGTTATCGACAATTGTATCACGAACTTCCAAACGCATTAATTTATTAGGATTTTCACAACATTCAAAACATATCAAGAATATTGAAGTGGTTTGTTTGCGTGAGCCATAAGCGATATTGAAATCATTTTCGCACACGCAAATTTTGCACTGCCATAAACCAGCCGGTACGAGCTGGGAAATCCCAGAATCTAGACAATAATGTCGTTCTTCTACTATTTCATGTAGTTTTTTTTACGCTTTACATAGTTTATATTTCGTTTTAATTAAAACCTCATTCATTTAATTTTTCATAATATTATTAAGTACAGGCCAGTAATGAATATCAAAATTTGCAATATTGTTTTTCGATCCGCATTTTTAGGAGTCCTGTAAATGTTAGTAGAATTAGTAAAACTGTACATTTTTATAATCCGTGCTTTCATTTCTTATTTGTACATTACTTTCGTTATTTTATGCTCGTAAAAATGTCTTAACTGTTTTTCGGTGCGTTCCGGTGGGGAATTTTTTAATTAACTGTATGTACTCGAAAGTCTGATTAATAAAAACACTTTTATATGTAATTTACTAATATGAGATTACTGTATACGCCAATCTTTTTCGTTAGTAACAGGCAATCACGCGTTTGTTTTACTATGGGTTAGACAGCGGTTGTTAATTTACATATTGCGCGTTATTTTGGCTCTTCGAAATGCACTCATATTTGCTCTAATCTTACTAATATTATAAATGTGAAAGTTTATATGGATGGATATTTGTTTGAAGATAGCTCCGGAACTTCTCAACGGATTTTGACACACATACAGATCTGGAAGAACACAGTTTTTAAATCCGCGCGGACAGAGTCACGCGCGATAACTATCTTCTATTAATACCTCTTTTTACTTACTAAAAGAACTATAAAATCAATTCATCGTATTACAAATGATTCTTACTATATTATAAATTTGTTGTCTCGACATACAAATGACACTATCATCTTCAGACAAGCGTAAATAATTATTAAAACGCGTTCCTCACTTATTGCTTTTCGTGACTGCGTAATAGCTATACGTTTAATGGCAACACGAACGTCAGCTTAGGCTTGTTTAATTGTCATTTAACTATACACTAAGTTTAATAATTCTGAGTGCAACACTTGATAACACTTTTGGATAAAAAATGGTTGTTATAAAAATTTACACATACTGTATATATATACAGTATGTGTAAATTTTTAATCAAATAATAAGACCTTGATTGATACATCACAAGACGTCTCAGTTCAAAAACATGTATAGGAGAACTTATTTAAATAAATCCAAAAATAATTCAATCCTTCTTTTTTTTGTATTATACATATACATATAGTGCCAAATTATTGTAAATTATGACCGATGTATTTACACGTGTCGAAAAAATCAAATAAGAAAATTACACCGACTACAATAAATATTATCACCAACTTGAGCATTAAATAATTCGATTATAAATGAATAAAAAATTACCTTTAAATATATTTAACAGAGTAACAAACACACACACAGCGCGCCGGTTAAAGCGATACTATTTATGTACCTAATAGACGTGTAATAGGGTCAGAGTGACCTCTAACTAAGCTTATCAGGGAGTTCAATGGCAACTGTAAGTTACCATTGCTACTATCAGTTCGTGATTCGTTTTCTTAAATAACCTATATTATTTTGTTTAAGTTTAGACTTTACGTTACATAATAATAATAAATTAAAAAATTTATTTCTTCATATATCTGGAAACTCGTGATATAAAATCTAGAATACATGCAGGACATATATTTTGTTATTTATTATCAATCATTAGGTCTCCTATTTTATGGCACGGATCAATATTTTCTATATGTTTCTACTAGCTATAGACCGCGACTCCGTCCACGCGGAATTTAAAAAAACTTCATTAGTAGCCTGTTTTTTTCTAGGCAATGCTCTACTTCTATACCAAATTTTAGTGAGAGATACCAACTAACAAACATTCATACATCCAAATATTCGCATTTATAGTATTAGTAAGATACGTTTTGCACTTTGTACATGGTGTAATTAATTATACTTCCGAAATCAGCATTTTTATTAATACATACTAATCCTTACGAACTTTGCCCTTGTTATATTAGTGATATTTTTATTTACCAGCGTGGGTTATATGAAAGATATAATCGTAAAAGATATGAAATCATAAAGTGCTATTCCATCATACATAAATGTATTACCACTCCCTTAAATAACACTAGTTGTACCCCAAGATCCCGTCCATGGAATAAATTAAACTCAATTAGTAGCCTGTGTTATACAACTTTGCCAAATATTAGTGAGATCCATTCAACCAGTCCGGAGATACCTTCAAACAAACATCAATCCATCCATCTGAACATTCACATTTAATTATTAGTAAGATTATATTTATATCTTAAGCAACTATATATCTTATTTATTTCTGTTGTTCTGTTTTATTATAGAATTATTAAAAAAGTGAAATATTTCTTTGGTATATCTGTAAATATTTAAAATTACATTTTCAAAATAAAAACATGCTGTAGATTTTTTGAAATTAATAAAATTGTTACTAAATTTTGACCTCTTAAACTTGATTTAGTAATACATCAAATAAATGACTAACTGCTTCACTTAGTACATTTACTATCAAATACAAACATGTGAACCTTGATCTACTCTTAGCCTTTATTTAATCAAGCACACTTGTACATGTTAGGTACAAATAAGTCAAATAAACAAATATTTAGAACTTAAGTGAGGATTTTTTGTGATGATTAATACTAATGCTTCCTAACTGTGGATAATTTAATTTACATTGTAAACTTATATGCAATTTATGAAAAAGTAGTGTTTGGTAATAAAGTGGAATTAGAATTTTTTTATTTTGTATTTGTGATTATATTAATTTGATTGTGTAGATTAGTAATTTGATGAATATGAGTAATATCTCAGTATATATCATACTAGCTGTCTTGCGCGACACCGTCTGCGCGTAATTAAAACAATAGCCTATGTGTTCTTCCAGACTATGTTCTACATCATTCCGGACATAACTTCCAACATTCATCCATCCATCTAAACTTTCGCATTTGTGATATAAGTAGGAATAATTTCTTTTGTACATAGAAGTCACGATATATAAAATGAAAAAGAAGAAAGATTGAGTAAATTATAGAAAATTTTATAAAAATATGTTAAATGTCACTAATATTATATTGAAGGGTATATACTTAAAGTTTGAAATAAATATGCATGACCAATTAAAGTAGTAAAATTTAACTCAATTATTTTACCAAAACAATAAAATTGTAATCAGTAATTTTTATAAATAAAATTAGGAGCATAAGAAAATAGTTACGAAACACTATTTCAATAATAGAATTAAATTTAATAAATAATCAATGATTATAATTATGCGGTTATATAACTCTAATAAAATAATAAAAACAAAAAACGACGTTGTTCTTAATATAAATTAGAGACGAGTAAAAGAAAACATTGTGACATAAGTTGGCCGATTTACAAAGTAATAACGTAGAAAAATAAATTATTAAAATCTTGCTTACCTTTTTTTAGTAAAAACTAATACAAAGAAAACTATCTATAACTTAAACTTTGCACACACGTTCACTTTTCCTGGAGAAGTTGAATGATATTGAAATTGAATTGCTTTGATTTGATAATCGAAGAAAAAAAAAACGCAATTTCATTTATTTATAATGGCAGCAACAGCAAGGTAATGGCAACGCCGTTAAATTTAGTAATATTACACAAGATATTTTAGGAGTATAATAAAGTATTTGGTTGGTTTACTAAATTTGTTATATATTGTTTAGAAACCTAAAATATATTATTTCACTTCAAAAATTAAAAAAAACCTGTTTAATTTTCTTATGCAATCTGCGAAAATTATATATAATCTAGCAATCTGTCTGTAAACATGTCAACTGTCCATGATGTCTGTCATAATATCAACAAAAAAATGTTTTCCGACTGTGAAACATCATATGAATTCTGTTGAGATTAATAGTTTTAAAGATGGGTATAAAATGTTGATTAAGTTAAATTACGCAAATTTTTATCTTTGCATTTTTGAAATATCCATAATAGTTGTGTAATCTTTCACGCCGTGAGTTTCCTCTAACTCTTCTATAATGGCTTTAGAAACAAGTTGCAAAAGTTTTGTCCACAGTTGCAGAACTTGCTTAAATGACTCTTCTACGCAGCAGTATAATATTTTTGACGATAAAAAAGATTCTATTAACATCGCTCATATGTTATTGACCTGTACAGGTCTAGCGGTGAGTTTAGTTACTTGTTAATTTGTTTACGTAATTCAAAAATGTAATAGCTTTCAGTTGTTTTATTTCCTCGTAGTATATTTATTGACACTCTAAATAAAATAGATTACTCTTTTTTCCAGGCAAATCCTGATGACAGTCTTCCAAAAACTGTATGCAGTAGTTGTTATAATAATATTGTTAGTTTTTACAATTTTTGTTTGGTTGCAAGGAGAATTGATACACATCTTAGAAATCAAATTAACTACGATACTAATGACAACTCAATATCCCTACAAAAAGATTTACTGGCGGATATTAAGATTGAATCTGAAGATGATAATTTTGATGCACTTAATGATCAAATGACAGAAATAAAAATAGAAATTGGACCAAAACTTGATGAAAATAAGAATTCAACTATTTACAATGACATTACATATGTGAAAGCTGAAGATACTCAACAAACTGAAGTTAAAATTAAATTAAAATGTGATATTTGTGAAAAGAAATTCAAAAAGCTTTCCAAATTAAATCAGCATAAAGAAAAACATTTTTCATTAGATAATTTATATGTATGTGATATATGTTCACAGAGTTTTAAGCATCAAATTAAACTTGTAAACCATTTAATAATACATAGTCAAGAGAACAATAGAATAGATGCAAATGAAAACCAAAGTCAAACCAATGAAATTTTTAAATGTGACATATGTTCGTCTATATATAAATCAATGCATTCTTTATCCGCTCATATGAGAAAACATGTTAAAAAAGGCAGAGTACTCTCTTGTAATGTTTGTGCCAAAAAATTCAATAAAATAAGTCATTTAAAAAGACATGAACAATGTCATAGTGCCAATCGACCATATAAATGTACAATCTGTCCTAAAACATTTATAAAACAGAGTTGTTTAAATGAACATATGAATAAACATAATGGTATTAAACCACATGCATGCCCTCTATGCCATAAATCATTTTCGCAGTTATCAACGTTAACAAATCATATTAAAATACATAGTACGGACAAAGTATATTTATGCCCAACTTGTGGTAAAAAGTTTAACTCTAGTACGAATCTTAATCAGCACATGAAGAGGCATATTGGTCATAAAACATTTGCTTGTCATTTTTGTCCCAAGCTTTTTATTAGTAAAGGTAAATTAATTTCCACAATTTTTAAGCATAAACCATCAATTAACCTAGATCTTTAGTTAAGTAAGTGCCTATTCTATCTTATTCATCTACACCATAATGTGATAGAAACACTGACTTGTGTCAATTTTACCTGCAAATAACTTAACTTGTAAGAAAGATTTTTCAATTATTATAATTGCTTAACAAAAAATTGTCTACATCAAAACCATAATTATTTCTTTTTGTTTTATTTTCCAGGTGAAATGATGTCTCATGCTAAAACTCATACAGGTGAAAGATCGTTTGCATGTGATCAATGTAATGGAAAGTTCACTAAACGCAGTTCCCTTGTTAAGCACAAACAGCGCCATCTAGGTCTTAAGCCACATAAATGTGATGTCTGTCCTATGAAGTAAGTGATTAGTACTGTAGAAGCGTTGCTAGCTTTTTTAATACCAAAATTAGGGCCTGTAAATAAAGAAAAAGGTTGAAAAGGGTTGATAAAATCTACATTTTACTAATAAAATAGTGATTATGTGCATATTCTATGTAAAAAATAATATTTAGCATATTTTTAGAATTGATTATGAATTTCAGAAAAAACTTATGTCTCTCGTGATATTAATAGAGTTTGGAGGTTCTTACAAATAAAATACTCCTTTTGAAACGCCATTAAAATCGGAAGTTGTATAAAAAAAATTGACAGTTTGACAGCAACGTTCGGAAACATTCCACAATGAGGAATAATCAAGAACTGATGGTTAATAGTTATTTTAAAACATAATTTAATGTTATTTTCAGATTTACTAGTAAGGATCATTTAAAACGACACTACCGTATCCACACTGGAGAAAAACCGTACCGCTGTGAATTTTGCAGCAGAGCGTTTACACAAAGCAATGATTTGGTGAAGCATAGACGAGCACATTTGGGTGATAAATTGTATAAGTAAGCATTTTATTAGTCAAAATTCACAATAACTTACCACATAATTTTCAATTTAACGCTTTTTTTTACATAAAAAAATATATTCCCAGATATATATTTTTTTTTTTAAAAAATATTAGCAGACTTTTGTATGTTTGCTAATATTCTTTATACCGTTCCAAGTAAACTCTAGCCTTGTGCTAGGATATGGTTTACGACAATCGAATGGCGGGATTCGAACCCCCGACGTCGTGGTCAGGAATTTGCACCCTTGACCATTAGGCTATTAGCGCTTCTGATATTATATCATATTACTTTTCACATTTTTCTTAAGACAAGTGACAATATGATTTATAATATTTATTACCTCAGAAACACACCATAAATTAAAATATATTTAAAGTTTGTTTACATAATTTCTCCGTTCAATTGAATTACTTATTTTTTTATTTACAGATGTACACAATGCAATGAAAGTTTCCGCTTGCAAACTGAACTTCGTCAACATTTATCCCAGCACTATATCACCAGATATCTAGAGAAGAGAGATCAAATGGACACTAGAAGTAACACTGAATCTCACACAGAAGTACCCGTTATTAATGCAACTCAGTATACCACTATTATTGATATGAGTCAAGCTCAAAATAATACATGATATAAGCATTTTTTCAATACTTTACTAATGTATTAATATAACTAGCTGTCGCCCGCGACTCTGTCTGCGCATTATTAAAATAAAACATAATAAGTAGCCTATTCTTCCAGAATGTGTTCTATATGTATGCCAAATTTCATCGAGACATACAGCCGTTCTGGACATAACTTCAAACGAACATCCATTCACATTTGCATTTAAAATATTAGCAGGAAAATTGTGAAAATAACATAGCCATCTCGTTTTCTTGTCTTGTGTGTTATTTTCTATGTCTAATTTTTGATTTTCTGACAGATCCAACCGTAATAAAGTTTGTGTCTTCCCGGACCAGATGATTGGTTTGATGTTTTTGTGACAGAAACTATTTAATTATGTTCTTAATAGCATTTTGTACTAGTTTTACTTTTTGGTGTTTACATTGACATAAAGGGGGGTAGCCTAAATTATGGGAGAGGGGATGTTGGATTCAAAAATAATCTATGAAGAATTTAGGTTAGAATATAGTGTAGAATAAATTTAACGATATGGTAAGTTATTGAAAGTTGTGGAAAAAAAGAAGAAAAGAAAGTTACGGTAGTATTTAAGAAGGGTGCTAAACGAGGTTCTATTAGATATTCTATACAATTTATAGTTTGAATGTTACTAAAAATGAGGCTTTATTTTAAATACTATGAAGATCTGTGTTTGTTATCTATAGATTAAATAAAACATTTTATTATAATAATTAGCAAAGAGAAAAAGGGCTTCCACTTGTCAATTTTTTATCTGTATAATATATTGTCAATTGTCTGATCTACATTTGTAAATTAAAAGTTTTGTAAATTTTTTTTAAATAATGCGAAGTATTAAGGTATGTCTCGTCTACGGATTTGGAATAAAAAGTTGACATGTGTTTATGTCATAGTCAAAAGGTAAAGTCACATTTATATTGGTATAAATAAAATATTATATTTTAATATATGATTTTTAATTTATAATCCTCCAAATTGCAAACGTCACCTGAGATAAAAGACAAGTATTACTGTTCAAATATTTTAGCGGCCCAAGGTCATAGCCGCGCCGTGCGGTTCTCTTCCCGCGTATCTTGCCACACTTAAAATAGTGTTTTGCGCAGTGACTCGCGCGAAGTTCAGAGCCTTCAAGATGTCAGAAAACTACAATATCCATTTCTAAATGCTTCGGAATTCCTAAACGGTTCACAAATAGCGTATAGTCATAAAATGTGGTCCCTTTTAAAATTATACGAAGGACATAGATAAGCATGACACAATAGGTTATGTTGCTTTTATACCCAGTTTACAGTATTCCGATTCAGAGCGAAACTGGAAAAAAAAACACTCGCTGTCGCGTGCACTAGATTTGGTCGCTGGACTGAAATAATGTAAACTGGACATTATATAAAGCGGACATTAAAATAAAAGTAAACTGAATAACGTTTCAATACAACAAAAATATAATTCAAAAGAGGTCTATTTTCAGATGTCCATTCTCGTGCTAAAATGTGTTAATTTTATTTGCACACTGTACTATATAAAAGTTAATCCTTTCTCTGGCTAATAGATTATGCAATTAACAGTACTGGCCATCGAAAGAGATAGTAAGTGAAAGATAAAATAACAAAAAATAGTAACAATCTCTACGAACAGTTACATAACGTAGCATTATGTTAAACATTGTAATATTAGGAACTTAATTGAACATAATCATATACATTACAATACAAATGCAATTAACTGAGTTAATCTGAGTTCATTCCTTGTGGCTATTTCAAACATCGTTTTGGCGGGAACAAAAGAAGCGGATTTACTGAATGACCCGATCTACTGATAGAGGTCAGGCTTTATTATGACAGGATTATTAATTTGGACGATGAAATAACATTGATTAGATTTGAAATATAAAATGGTAAGTTTCACCGCCATGTGGAATGGTTTCGTGGTAAGCGAAGGCGATGTGGTAGGGACGCAAAACGTCGCGAATAAGCGCGCGAAACGCACGCGCACGCCATCTTGCTTTAAAAAGTTTGAGGTGGTTGGTATCGATTCGTTTTCGATTAAGTTTTCGAATTTTGTTATGCTATCGTGAGTGAAAACGGATTTTAATTAAAAAGTAAGTTTTATTTTTATCACAGTAAACAAAAAAAAAATTTTTACAATACAACGTGTAACAATTTTGGTATTGATCTTTGGTAATTATTTAAAAGTTTATATATTTTAAGAAGTTGTAAATAATTTTGCATTAAAAAATTATTAATTAAATTTAATTTCACATATTCTAATATATCTATGTAACTCTACGATGGAATTAATTATTCCTTTTTTGGGAAGTTTGACAAAGGGTTCCCGCTGTTTTTAGTGAAAAAACAATTTTATTCCAATTAAAGGAAGCTTTTTATGTAATACTAATGTTAATTATGTTTATACGTCGTGTTTAATTATTTTGCGACATTAGGAGTTTATAAATTTTAAATTTCACCCGAGTGGCAAAAAAAATAAACTACTACAGTTATGTAATCGTTTTTTTACAATGTTAACACTGAAAGTTTCAAATGTCGAAATCACGTCAAGAGATCAACATTTTAAATACCTAAGGAAAGTTAGGCGGTTATTAAGTCATATGAAAGCGGGCATTTATAGCAATAAAACATTTCGGGTAATTTTGTTAGCATACTGTTACGTTACTTAAATATAATCTGTAAGGCTTAAAACTACATTGAATTTAAATAATTTGTATACTTGTTTTTTATCCTATTCTATAAAAGGCAAAGTTTAACCTTGACCAGTGCTCTAGTATTCTCAGCTTACAACCAGGTTTAAGACTACCTTTTAAAATTACTTTGTCAAACATTCTATTTCCACTAAGCGAATATACATGCACCACTGTTACCATTTCCACTGGCGCGCCTCGTTATAGGAATAGTAGTCTGAACTAGTCGCTTCATAGAAAAGAGGCCTTATAACAACTTGGTTACTACATAATAGTTTCTTGGACTTTCCAGTTCATTTCTTACACTTAGATTTGTTAAGACGCCTCGAATTTTCCTTATTATAATATTGTATTGAGTAATTGTCAAACACTGACAAGATTTACGGTGATAAATATATTGCAATTGACCTTTGTTTTTAGTCGACTTCTTATTTATCTTGTAGGTAATTAAATAAAATATACATATCGTATTTTTTCTTAACTCATATATTATCGCTACATATTAATAAAAATGGTTGCCTGTATTTAACATGGAAAAATGTCATTTTAAAAAATCTATTTTTAAAATTCTCGACTGCCTGTATGGATGTGATGCGCGGAGGCGTATTATAGTTACTATGTACCTACAAAAAAATACTGCAATAACGAAGTTATGCTCGCGCAGTCGCGTTTAAATATAGCTAAAATTTGGTGGTAATCAAAAAGTAAAAAAACCGTTAATACAGGTGTGTTATTTCCCTAATATCACTATAACATAGCATCTTGGATAGATTTTATAAGTAATTTGTCCGTTATTTTTCTCAGTTACTTTGGTAAATGTAGACTGGATTAGTGACATACCAATTCGATAGATGTACTTTCATCTACGCATTTAATTACTAAGTGTACATACTTTTGCGTCATAAGGTCCTTGAGAAAAAGCTAAGCGGTCCATATTCGAAATAAATAATGGAAAATTTTCTTAATTAAATTGCATTATTCACAATAATTGCAACAGAATCGCCTTCACCTTTAAAATGATCAAAACAAAATATTTTTAATTGGAGCAAATAAAGTGACAACATTAATATATTTGTAAATGCGTATATGCGTATGCAATAATTATATGATGCTGTGGGTTTTTACCGTAGAAAAACATATTATTTTTTTCTCTCATTACCTTAAAAAAAGACAGCGGTATTATTTTGTACACGTGTTTTATTAGTAGAAACCTACACGTAGAGCTTTGTCGATAAACTTGGGTTGACGATATGTTTTGGTCTCAGAATTCAACTATCATTCGTTAAAACAGTTAATTGTATTTGAAATATAGAGGATAATTAGTATCAAATATGGATTACATCTTACTAATATTATAAATGCGAATGTTTAGACGGATGTTCGTTAGGTATCTCCTAAACGGCTCCATGGATCTCGCTTAAAACACAAAGGCTACTAATTAAGTTTTTTTAAACCCGGGCGAAAGGAGTCGCGTTCGACAGCTAGTACTACATAATAAAATTTTTCGAACTTAAGTATTTTTCGTTTAATATTTATGTGTTAAGCTAGCTGTGAAACTCTATTATGTGAAAACTAGTAAGAATCATTTCACTCTAGGACTCCTATAGAGTTGGCTGTAGCATAACCTCTTTCGAACACTTTCAGGTTATGTTAGGAACTTTGTAAGGCTTGCAATCTGGCCATAAATAATTTATGAAACATAATAAAAAAAATTGACAATCAGTTATTCACTTCAATTTAAATTATCAGAAAAACGCATAAACATGCGATATGCAGAGCATTAGTTTCATGGTCGGCAGTTAGTTTCCAAATAATTGCAACTTCCTACGCGTAAACCGAATTTCTGAAGTCGACTTATTGTTCATTGAACTGCCTTTAAAACAATCCAAAAAGTTATAAATTAGACCAATATATACCAATATATCATAATTTTTCCTAGATATTTCAAGGTCCAAAAAATTCAGATGCAGAAATGTGATTTTCTAAAGTTGTGTTTTGTTGTGTTTGTTTTCCGCAAAACATATTGTCGTCTCTTTTATTCTCTCGGCAAAAACAAGGATAGTTGACACAGATGTTGCTACAAGAAATCTGCGATGGAAACAACATAACATAAAACAAGATTTATACAAAAATTTTGAATATTAAAAATGAAACTTTAAAAGAGCATAAACAATATTTTACAGTAAACACGTATTTAAGTACAAAACAGACTAAAAATCTTTCATACGTAAAATAAAACATTAATTTATCTTGAACATTTTTCTTTCAATTTAAAAATACTGAAAAACAACTTAAATGTTTCTTTACTCTTATCTTAAAATGTCTTTTGATTTTAACAGACAAATAAATAAGGATAAAGTCAGACATTTCAAAAGCCTGAGGTCTGGTTAATTGTAAAAAAAGTTCCATAAACAAAGATGGCGGTCTCTTAATGAAGAGATTTCTTGATGAGTACATTTAGTTTCGATGAAACGATTTCTTATATAAGTTTAAATCTTGCAATATTGACGCACCTATATTTTTTTGTTCCTATGCTAACGATATTACATCATTGTAATCGAGTATATAGATATCTAGACTCTATCTGCGTAGAATTAAAAAACATAATTAGTAGTCTATGTGTTCTTCCAGACTATGTTTTACATGTATGCCAAATTTAATCGACAACCGTTCCGCAGTTCTGGACATACCTTCCAACATCCATCCACCCATTTAAACATTCGCATTTATAATATTAGTAGGAGAAAAATATATTTATTTCGTAGCCTTTTCAGATAGCCTTTTAACATAACTGGTTGTAGACTTTACTAAAAGTCGAAAATCTTGAAGAATCTAAACTAATTGAATATAATTGAAAGTAAATATAAATCTTTGTTAAGTTCCATTATATCTGTGCTGAAGTCAATTTATAAAGTTCACAATTTTATTTTACCTCTCAAACATCTACTCTAAAACTTGTTACTAACGCTTATTACGTTTGAGTACTCACATTTCTTAAATGACGTCATAAAGATCGCGTGAAAGGATGTTAATAATGTGTAAACAGACGTAAGTCGTAACTCGACGGCACACTGACACCGCTAACGATTACGTATTACCGCGTAATAAATCTTATTGAGAACGTTTAACAGTGAGATTGTAATTCTTTAACATATCGATAATTGGGAAATTTCCTTTCCCGTTTTCTCTACTACAGATGACAGAACGTTTATTACACGCATACTATATTTTTTACAATTAACAATCATGTCACAAAACGCGGAAATACATATTTTACCCTTGTCTTCTGAGCGGACGAGACATCAGAGATGCGATACTAAGTCAACATCAGTTAACTATATGTCCCCACAGATGCTCGTAGCTTACCCTAGGTTAGGGGTGACTAGTCCATAGTAAGAGGCCATAGTAGCTAAGAAACATCCGGAAATGGACCAATATTGCCAGCGTTGAACAACTTTTTCGCTTGGCACAGGACAGAAAAAGGTTCATTGAGCTGACGGCCAACCTCCAGTAATGGAGAGGCATTAGAAGAAGAAGAAGAAGGCCATAGTAAACAACGCTGGCCCAGTGAGGGTTGACTGCACACATATATTTGAATGTCTTCAAATAAGTGCAGGTTGCAACACGATGTTTTCTTTCTAACTACTTTTAGAAACACCATAATTCAAGGCAAAGTCATATATGATTTATCACTTTTTGGCTTCTTAACTATTTTTTTCGTAGGTCATTATAATAAACTTATAAAAAAACGGCTCAATACTCACGTATATTCGTCCGGTGGCGGCATCGACTAGTTTCGAGCCCATCGGGGCTATACGTGAGTGTTTAGCCGTTTTTTATATAAAAAAATTATTTAGTTTCTTATTGTTTATTTATTACGTTCGTTATATGACACGATGTTGAAAAATTTGGAATATGAGAAATATTTTGATTAATTTTCTTTCTATCTTCCTTTAGCTTAAACACTAAAAGCACTTTACCATCTCAGGCGTAACCATAGATTAGATTATGGTAAGATAGCTTTGGAAACTTGAAACAACATAATATATTTTTTCCTAGTCCAAAGAAACCACTTAAGAATTAATGTGGAAAAAAAAGGAATGGTATATTAATGTAATTTATTATAGTAAAAATTACATGTTTCTATTAATTTTATTTATTGCTGTTATAAATAGAAATATGTTTTGAAAAAAACCTTCGAAATTTTTTGCATATTTTTTTCGGTAACAAAAAAATAGACGTCCGTATTTCTAAACTTTGGTATAAAATAATGATTTAATTACCAATTGGTTAATTAAATTAGCTACAGTTATTATTCTATGGAATTGGAATAAATTAAGTAGGATTATGTTTAACCTACGAACCGTATTGATCCGATTATGTGGCTATAAAGCTCCATTAGGGCTCCGCAAGTGAGCCGTGCCGTACCAACTGATCCCTAATTGCTCCGACGTCGTTTCGGCGGGAATTCCTGAAGTTAGACACGCCATATATTACAACTTTGGAATTGGGTTAGGAGAACGCGATCTCTGATTCTGGATCATTTGTTTATATGCATGTTATAAATCCAGACGTAGATAAACTTTATCGGATAAGAAGACTAAGTCAGACCAGAGTAAAGTCAGGAGATAAAGCCCTACAAATCAATAGTGTGAGGCTGTATTTATTTTAGTTGAACATTGTAATGTACGAGATCAATTAAATTTATACAATACTAGCTGTCGCCTGAGGGATGATGATGATATAAGCAAAAAAGTAATGAGATTGAATGTGGATGGCTACAAGGGTAGAGGAAGACCAAAAAAGTATGGAATGACTGTGTGAAAGAGGATATGCGTAAGAAGGGGGTAGACTCGGATATGACGGCTGATAGAGATGTATGGAGGAGTAGTACATGCTGTGCCGACCCTCGATAGGGATAAGGGCAGGTTGATGAATACTAGCTGTCGCCCGCGACTCCGTCCGCGTGGATATATAAAAAACTTAATAAGTGTACCCCACCCATCCATCCATCCACATCACATCCATCTAAACATTCGCATTTATAATATTAGTAAGTTAAATAAAAAGGAGCTCTTCAAGGCATAAATTCGAAAAAAAAAAAGAATAAATAGTATCCTATGTCTGTCTCCTGGCTCTATGTTCTACATGTACGCAAAATTTCATTGAGTTCTGTTCAGCTATTTTGGAGATACCTTCAAACAAACATCCATTTAAACATTCGCATTTATGATATTAGTAAGATTTAAGTAAAAATAAATTTCAGATTGACGCGTTTTTGAGAAAAAGGGTCTTGACAGACAGACGGACGGGCAACAAAGTGATCCTATAAGGGTTAAGTTTTTTTCCTATGAGGTACGGAACCCTAATTATGTTTACTTTTAAGAAATGTGATTTATTATTCAAGAGGACTTGGAAATCCTTATTTATGAAGCACATGTCATCGATTAATCGATTCACGTAGCAGTTTACCGCAACACAAATCGTATTGAGATTAAAAATGAAAGTGACGTGATACATTTTATTATGCAAATTATATCACGATTTTCTTCTGTCGGAGATGAACAGATAAAAATATAGACGAGCAACTTTAAAAACAAGAGAAAATAGGCAACGCATATGCAATTGCGTATGTCTATGGGCAACGGTCACTTCGCTATTTCAGCGATTTCAGGTGGCCGTTCGCTCGTTTGCCATCTGATATAAAAAAAAAATTGTTTTAAAAATTATTTTTTCACCTTGTGTTACTAAAATTGAATTCATTCGTATGACGTAGAGGATGTGTTTTTACCAATGCAAGGCATAGAAACCGGCATTCGATTTAGTGATTAAAAGTGGAACGTAAATATTATTGGGTATCACGAACCGCACCTTGCAGTGGTCGACACGCGAGTGAAAATCTGTGTCAAACTGCCCTCAATTTGTTAATTTGCTTAGAAAGTTATAATTCAACGTAGATTATTATCAACTGATATTTAGTAACAATTAAAAATAATTCAAGTTATAAAGAATTTATTTCATGCAAGAATAAGACAATACACTGATTTCTTTTTAGTTGAATTTTAATTTAGAAAATAACTAGCTGTCGCCCGCGACTCCGTCTGCGTGGATTTAAAATTAACTTAAGTAACCTATACGTTCTTCCAGTCTATGTTCATCTGTGTCAAATTTCATCAAGATCCGTTGAGCTTTTCAGGAGATATCTTCAAACAAACAGCCATCCATATAAACTTTCGTATTTATAGTAATAACTAGTAACATAGTAAACAAGAAGCGAGCTTATCACTATCGCAAAGGCCGGCAACGCATCTGCGGTTCCTCTGGTATTGCTGCATGGGCGTCGTTGAATACCTCAGTGTTCCCGCTGTTCGTTTGCCCCTTTCTGTTATATAAAAAAAAACAGGTGTCCAAAAATCTAACCTTGACTACAAATTCATTTTCTACTTTTATTTTTTCTTGTAGTCTTTTTTTCACTGTTGCTTTTCTCATTTATTTTCAATAATAGCTATCTTATTAAAAAGGTCCGAAATTGGAGTGATATATTATCATGCTGGTAACATTACATAATATTTGGTTAAAACTCGAAAGTTGCGAGGTTGAGGTCAACGTGTTATCCCAGGCCATTTAATACGAATTTTAAATGAAGGTAAAATTGTATTCAGCCACCGAAAACGCATTTATTGGGTCGTTGTAAACATTCATGGTTATGTGCGTAAAAATATATTACGAATGTTTTTTTTTTTAAATTGGATTAAAACACTTTTAACGTGCGATTTTATCTTATGCTTTAAATTAATAATTCTATTGTTAATTTTACAATAACGTCTTTAATTATAACCTATTTCATGAACTGTTAAGCGTGGATTGATTTCTGAAAGATAGAAAAAATAAGAAGGAGAACTTCTATGAAACTAATTGAAACTTTTTGCCATTAAAAGAAGGAAAAAATATATTTGGACTACGCAAAAACTAGTTGGTGCATAAAGTTACAATAACACCGTAGCATTAATTATTTGCCAACAATACTAAAAAGCGAATAACATTGTCGAAATCATCTCAACAAGGCGCGACCGAACCGCTCTCACTTTCACTAAGTCAATGTTTTTTTTTCATCTTACAGATTCGGAAAGGCAAAGGAAGTGGCTGTCGGTGCATTCGAAGCGCAGTGCTGTGGAATAAAGTGATCGACTTTTGTGTCTGTGCTCTTGAAAAGTGAATTGTCTATGGTGTTACAATATTTAAAAAAATAACCGTCAACAATGGTAAGCAATTTATCTTATTTTTTTATTTTTAGATGAAAGAAACGTTAAGGTTTACTGGCCATTTATTAAAAAATGCAATGACTTAATTTGAATATCGGTAGTGCGATTGTTGGGTCATTTTTAATTAAAAATATCGACGTCAATATAAGGTTGAGGTTAGAAGAAAAGGTCGGTTTCCCGCCAATTCCACGTATCAGTCAAGCCAAGATATTCTCTCTAAAAAAGTGTTCTTGCTATATAAGAATAAATAAAAGGACCGAAACTAGATTTTTATACGAGCTATTCGAATTACGTTTATTAATACGTCTGTTATTTCGATGAAAATATACAAAAGATTGTATTATCAGTATAAAATTTAGGAAAAATGTTTTTGCCAAATAAGGAAAGAATAAAAGGAATGAAAATGTTTTTTTATAACAAAAAATTCTCAAGTTTAACCCGGAAGTGACGGGTTGCTGAGAAATAAAAATTTGACAAGGCGTCATTTTGCCGCGCGTGTGAAATGACAAAATGAAAAGATTGGGTCCTCATAAAGACGATTCAGCCAGAAACCAAAATACTGCCTTGGGAATTTTCGTTTTAATATGGGATTATTTTAATAAAGACAGAGAAGTAAAACAAATTCGTATGATAAGGGACAAAAAATTAAATGTTTTCCTTTTTAACCGACTTCGAAAATCGGTTCTCAATTCGTTTTTTTTTGATCGTCGATAATTTCGCCCCGAGTAGTCCGATTTTCATAATTATATAATGTTGTATCTGAGATAACGAGAGGTAAATTATCACATGTAGAATTCTTGTGAGTATTTGAGTTTAATAGACAGTATTAAATGAGCGAGCGTCGGTGGCTCAGTGGTCAAGCACTTGACTAGCAATCTGCAGGTCCTGGGTTCGAATCCCGCCATGTACCAATATGTTTTTCGATTTCCGATTTACATATGTACATTTATCCGACGATCTTACGGTGAAGGAAAACTTCGTGATGCAACAAGCTCGTATCTGAGAAGAAATTCAAATATATATGTGAAGTCAACCAACCCGCACTTGGCCAGCGTGGTTGACTATGGCCTAATCACCCTCAACTTAGGGTAGGCTCCGAGCTCCTCGGTGGGGACTTATAGTGAGCTGATAATGATGATTAAATGTTTTTTTACAAACGAACGAAATAAGTTCATACATAGCAATGTCATGCCAATATCATGTGACTCAAGTATATTTTATTCGTACTTCCTTTATCTTAATATCTTTTAATACTTGCTAACGATTGTTCCATGACAATAGATACTTAATTCCCCTTATACATTTTGAAGATAATATAAACAATAGATGGAGAAATAAGGAAGGTAATATTGAAGGTCAATTGTAAAACATTGAAGGTCAAAACAAAATACAAAACATGATTTTAAAATTAAACTCAAACATGGCCCTAAAACAATGAGGTTTTAGGGCCCTATTTAGATTAAATTTTCTTTTGTAAGTCAATATGTTTTAATTTACTATCAAATATAGTTATCATAATATTTGTGTTGCCGTAAATAAATGAAACTACGACATTTACTTAATGTATTACTAAACTTTACAATATCCTCCAATAATATTGTGGCTAATAAACTCTGTCCTGTCAAAGTTAGGACAGTCCGTATAAAAATTCCTTCCTAACCGTGGGTTTTTGAGACCAAAATCCCTGTTTAAAATTTATTGTCACAGATGACAGGGATGAATATATGCTTATACAGCGTTTTTTGTCTCAGAAGCCAACTGTGTTTTTGACGAACAACGTGTTGTAAAAATATTGATGGCTTTTAGTAATAAACATATGTATTTGGGATTTGGAATACAAAATACCGTTTTCATTTCCGTATTAAAAATTAAATTTTTCTATTTCTAAATTATGTTCTCTCTTGAATAATTTCTTTTATATTCAAGTGCGACAATTACGTGGCTGACGGTCTGGGGCCGGAACTTTAATTGCATCTTGTATGGTCGGAGTTACGCGCGCGGAAACGAAAATGAGACAAATTTGCGTCCTTGACATTTCGTCTTTGGGTCAAGTTTCCCGCCATTTTTGTAAAGCATTACTCATTCTTTGTTAAATTGGTAACTTTGTTTGTGAATAATTATTTTTAATTTCTAAATAAAAATATTTTAAATGGATATCGGATACTAGTATTATAAATGCAAATATTTGGTTGTATGGATGGATGTTTGTTAGAAGATATCTCCAGAACAGCTGCATGGATCACGCTGAAATTTAGAATCGATGTAGAACATAGCCTGGAAGGACACATGGGATACTAAATAGGTTTTTCTTTTAAATCCGCGCGGACGCAGTCTCGGTCTACAGCCAGTGAGTTATAAGTAGTGAAACAGGAGGTATTGAAGGAAACGTTCATGTAATAAAGTCAGGACTACACCAACAAAATTGTTTGTGGTATAGTATTCATGTGTAACATAACCTTAAATATTTATGAGAAAGTATGAAGCAATATGATGATTTAACTTTAAACAATACGTATTCGTTTTGTACGATACAATGGGGATTCGAATACGTGACCCCGGCTTAATTATTTAAAAGGATAACTACTTTCACTAACTTTCTTTTAAATTAATTTATCCAAATTAATTAATGATTCGTTCTGTTCATATTAATTTAAAATTATCGTAATAACTCAACCGAAATGTCTTGCATAAACATCTGTTGAAATTACTTTAGTATATGAAAATTAAAGTATAACATAACATAGCGGTAGTCCGCGACTCCGTTCGCGCAGAATTAAAAAAAATAGTAGTCCATGTATTCTTCCAGGCTGTGTTCTACGTCTGTGCCAAATTCCAGCAAGATCCATAAAGCTGTTTTGGAGATACCTTCAAACAAACATCCATCCATCCATCTAAAAATTTGTATGCTTATATTATTTATGCTTAAGTGGGACGCATAGTGTTATATCATGGTATGAAATACATATTTATATGTAAAATATCGATCGTAAGAAAACTGGATCGCGTTATGCAATAACATTAAAAATAATTATTTAAAATTCAACCTTAGGCATTAGTTATTAGATTGATTTTCAATTGATTGAAAGAGGATATCCGCATACAAAATGGGAAGTTAAAATCAACTTTGTTGTTAGTGAATAGAGTTCTATTTCGATTGAAGTGTAGTTTAGCAATTGGCGAAAGTGTTTGAACGCCTTACATTTTACTCTCACTATTCATGGCGGTCATGGTCGGTTTTTTATTATGATTGTTGTATAGCACATCTTAAATATTATAATGTAACAAAGAAAATATTATATTTTATGATTCATAGAGGAAGTTAACTATTTGTTAATTATTTGTTTTTTATATATTATCTATACATACGAATGTTTAGATGGATCGCGGGGACTGAGATATTTATGGTAATTTTTATTTGGTACAATCAAAGGGAGTAACTCTCACTTTTAAAATATAATTCCTCGTATTTTGGCAAATTGCCAAAGTATTTGCGATGTAACCAGGATGCTAAAGCAAAATTATCGAAATTCAACTTTATCTGAAGGGCAATAAAATCTTTTTCGATCGTGTAAAAGGAAAAACTGATAGAGGTGCTATACCAATTGCGTATAGGTATTGCTCGGACTAGATGTTGTCGAACGATTCTGAACTTTATCAATTTAAAATCGGACTAGGTAGGTTTTTGACATGTTCTGTCTAGTTACTGTGCAGTTAAAATCAAATCTTTTAACTCCCGTCTTCCGAAGCTTTCTACCGAAACCCCCTATATATTAAATTTTATGAAAATCGTTGGTGCCGATTCCGAGATTCGAATTATATACATATTTACAAGAATTGCTCATTTAAAGATATAAGATTAATGTCCCAAAGCCATCTTAAAGATTTCATAGTTTCTTAGTATAACGTATCACAAAACTGTCGACATTCTGGGATAATATAGAGCTCTCTTTGCTCGCCCTCAATACAAATAGGCTCATTGTGTTTGTGCGGCAAAATGGTCAAAGATTACGCTAGTTAGTTCATAATTTTCCAACAGTCCCGACTTATCTAGCCCGACTAGAATCTGACGAATATAAAAATCTGTCGGTGACATGTAAACATATTGTGTAATATCTGAACATATTGTGAGTAAAATTCCGTTGGTTACTTAATCTTAGGTTTATTCTTAGGTTCCGTTCTAGTTGCTCGTGTTATATAAGGTACGGGAGAGTTACATTATCACATTGCATCTGTGAAAGACATTACGGTAATAAGTCACTATTATTACGTTAAATGTGTTTAAGCGTCGATTTGTAATCTGCAGGTCCTGTGTTCGAAACCCAGTGAACGAAAACATCGTGGTTTAAAAGATATGTGTGAAGTATACCCGCATAGGGCCGGCATGGTTGACTATGGCCTAGTCACTTTTAACTTAGGTTAGGCTCCGTCAGTGGGATCGTATAGTGAGCTGATGATAATGATGATGAAATCTTTTAAAAGAAAATAGTATTTAATAAAACGTTATGCAGCAGTGCAGTTAAGTAATATTCGACAAAAATATTCAGCTTGCCTCAAAACCTAATAGCACGAATAAACAACTCGTATTAAAGTAGCAATAATATTAATTTGTGATTTTTGATTCAATATTTAACATATAAAAGAGTATTTTATTTTTGAATTCCTTTACTCTGTCGAATTTTTCTAATACAATAACAAAATGTTAATTGCGACTAATTAAGTGAGAGGTAGATTAAAGTTAATGAGGCCAATTAAATAGGATCGCCCTATTTACAAGACACGATTAAAGCGCCTAAGATACCAGGAAATACTACTAAACTTTTATAACGTTAATTATAATTTACATTTATAATCTTACTAATATTATAAATGCGAATGTTTAGATGGATGTTTGAAGGTATCTCCAGAACGGGTGTATGGATCTCGATGAAATTTGGCATATATAACATAGTCTGGAAGAACGCATAGGCTACTTGTTAAGTTTGTTTTTAAGTCCTCGCTGACGAAGTCGCTGGTGTCAGCCCGTAACAAAATAAAACACTAATTTTGTAATTTTGTACCTTTAGTACAAGCTAAAGATTCACCGAAATTATAATAGATGTAAAATAAGTCACGTTTTAATCAAAGCAATGTTTAAAATGATTATATTATTTTATGTTAACTTATATTATTTTATATGCGAATAATTTGTTTATTTAGGACGTCAGAGAGCACGTGAGTAAACGAATCGAAGAATCTGTTATTGTTACTCCTAGTTTACTAAAAACATATCTTTTTTACCATAATTCTTAAGAAACTACAATATTATAGGTAAGATAAAAAGACGGGGATACGTCATCGGTATAGGTCAATACATTAACTTTTTTTTATATTATAAGGTGACAAACAAGTTGCCTGAATTCTCCGAAATGGCGTAGCGACTGCTGCCCATAGATACGCAATTGCAGATACTTTAAAGAATTATTGTAATAAACATAATTTCGGTTTTACACATTACTGTAATACAGGAAAACTCATATACGAAGTTAACGCAATTTCGTAAGCAAAACATACGTGTACATCTTACGAAATAGGGCTAATATGTTAGTTCTTACTAGGTCACTTTTACACTTAGCGTACTATCATTAAGCAAGTTTATATTTCGTTGAGACTTGCACGTCATTAACTTATACTTAAGTTATAAAGTATGTAAGTTACGACTTTGGATACGGATGTAACTTACATCGTCTTAGATTACTTTCTTCTTGTGTTAGTAACATGTAACCTAAGACCTGATAGAATTGCGAGGTCGCGGACGAAAGCGCAAGCGTGCCCGTGGCCTCGCCATGATGCGTAGGAGGAACAGAGGGGTTTAGTGGGTATGCTTCCCATCCGGAAGAGAATCCCACATAACTACCGCGTCCCCCCCGGGGCGCGGAGTATGCATAAAGCATTCCCCGCTGAAAAAAAAGACCTGATAGAATATTACTTAGGTTACTTTTCTTAGCCAAGGTTATGACTTCGATTATTACATCGATTAAGCTTTGTATAATTTCAAAAGAAGTAAATATCTTTTGCTCAGTCGACTTACTTTCAATATGTTTGCAGTTACATGAAGTTATTTCCTAATTTTAGTCCTTTTCCCTTCCCACCCTTTCTGTTATAAGGAAAGGACGGGAAGGGGAAGTGGATTTTCCGGTTGAGGCGATGCATAGGAAGGGAAAATGTTCTCTTTCTGTGCATCCCCTCCTCTGTCGATAAAAGTTTGGCAATGCATCTGCAATTGCGGATGTCTATGGGCAACGGACGCTTCGCTATTTCAGCTCTTTCAGGTGACCGCTCGCTCGTTTGCCACCTTGATTTAAAAAAAGCTGGTCAAGTGCGAGTCAGACTCGCGCCCCATGGGTTCCGAAAACGGACACACAACGACGGACGGACAACAAAGTGATCCTATAAGTGTTCCGTTTTTTTCTTATGAGGTACGGAACCCTTAAAAGTGTGACAGCTTCGTATTTTAGCAAATTTTTATTACGTTTGAATAACTCATTTTGTTACAATGATAAACGAGACAAATATTTACTTTAAAAATCAACAGGAAATGCGAATACGTACCTATGTACGTACCTATTTGATTATTTGCATGCGGGCTTCAGGAAAAATATCAATTGATGATTGCGCGGATTCGAAGGGACCCGGGAAATGGGTTCCAGATTACAAACGTCAGGACGTTTCGTTCCGTTTCATTTGTTTTAAGACGACAAGATACGGAATGTTATAAAGTTAATATGCGAGAATTGAAATTTTGAAATGAAAGTAAAGGCTGGGAAAGAATGATTACTTTTTATCATTACTCTAGTAGTGTAATTTGATCTCTAAATATGTTTTTTAAATTATTTTTCACACTACTGACAAGGGGGTCATGTTATGAGGATAACCATTTCTCGTGAGTCGATGTTATAAAGATACTAAATTCTACATCTATGTCAAATCGCATCTAGATTTGTTTAGCCGTTCTAGAGATATCTTCCAACAATCCATACATTCGCATTTATTATATTAGTAAGATTTAACATTCATGTTACTTTAGATTGTTCATGTCATGAGACCATGAAAGTAATTATAAACTTTCTCTACACGTAATGTTAGTTCTTTGTCACAATATGGTCATTTTAAATGACAGCTACTCTTAATACTAACATTAGAAAGATAGTTTATATACATGTTACCGTCATATCGTGAATTTAGTTCATAATTAAACATACAATGATACAAATTGTTTGCTTTTGAATATGAAGTGAAGGAAACATTAACAATTTGATATATATTGTATATATGATATTTACTTTGGTATATACATGATGTTTGTACAAAACATAAATTTCATTCTTCTATTTAATTGATTTTTTTACAATTAAAATTTGAATTTAATAATACAATGAGGTCAATTATAAATTGAAAATTTAAGTACTTTGACGTGACAAAGCGTTTAAATATACGCAACGAGAATTGCCCACAAATTGATGATTATTTCATTGTTATAGATTATAAAGTACACTTAAGGTACGTGTCCATTAATTCGTGCGGACGCACCGCACGATCGGCTCGCAACGGATTGCTTGTTGATAAATGCCGTGTTAATATGCAGACTGCGCGGATAGTGGACGATAAAATTCAAAGCAAACTAAAATATGTCGAGAGCTGTGCGTGCGGTATCTCCGGGGCAAATGGACTCATACCTTTATAGCAGTAAAAAAAATCATCAAAGGAAACAATTATATAACATTTTCTTATCTTTTTATAACCGTGTAATAAGTTACGAACAATATTCATTTGGAAATGAGTAGCTTATAGTTTATTCCGAACAATTTGTGCGAACAATTCGGGCATTCTAATTTACTTTTCTTTCGTCCTGACTAGGTCAAAGGGAGTTGTAACATCTATATAGATAAATAAAATTAGAGTGTCTGTATGTAACATTAAAAAATCATATTTCGTGCACAAGGTACATTTGCGTTACTTATAACAAAAATATAGTTTTGTTGTTCTGTTGTCTGTCTGTTCGCAAGTCTGAGTATATTGCTGGTATTTTCCGAAACGGAACCTATTTTAACCGGTAGCTGATGTACGTTACATTCGCTTTTTTTACGCTAAGGAAGTCGCAGGCAACAGCTAGTTTACAATATTTATTGCGGCAACCTCGCTCGTATTGTTCCGGTATACACAGAGAGGGTTTTCAGAGATCTTTTGCTACGTTAAAATGTTTTTATTTCTTCAAATAGCAAACGCGTATCCTTTACAAACATTTTTACGTAAATATGTGATTTATAGATCTGGTACTGATACGATACGAAGTAGAAAGAAGTGGAAAAACATGTTATTGTCGGTTATTTTTATCGCAGACTTTTATTTCTTTTTAATGTTGCAATAGTTACAATTAAAAGTTCTTATGAGAACAACTGCCTTACTCAGGCCTGTTAAATGGTCACTTAAAGAACGCCTTAGCGTAAATTTAGTATTAGAAACCTACTAAGAAGCAGTTTTCGTATTCATTGATGATGTCTTGTTGATGATTGTGGATGTTTCGTCGTTTTGCAGGGTGGTGATCGGCCAACCGAGCGATCGGTCTTACGGGGAACTTACTTATGTAACTTCCCCGAAATCCAAAATAAGAAGAAAATATTTATTTTTATTATCGTATAATTTCCTTTCATTCAGTGAACATCTATCACTTTTATAGCGATATAGGACCTCATTTTACGGACAATTGCTGGTAAGCGACAAACATAATGCGGGTCTGTTACTATTTGTTGTGCCAGTACTGTTTTATAATTTAAAATAAGAACTATATTTGATATTTACTTACTAAGTAATACTGTACAGTCAGCTGCATAAATGTGAATACATTTACAAGCCTTTGGTTTTAAAAAAATGTTTGCACGTATCCGTCTATATACTTGCAACTACGAATACATGATATTGATGGAGGCCTAATCTCAATAATAATATAAATGCGAATGTTTGGATAGATGGTCGGATGTTTGTTTGAAAAAATCTCCGGAACGGCTCAACGTATTTTTATGCAATTTGCACAGATGTAGAACATAGTCTGGAAGAACACATACTCACTAAGTTTTTCTTTTAAATCCCGCGCGGACGGAGTTGCGGACGATAGATAGTGTTTACATATTTATGCGTCTGACTGTACAAAAATAATGATATACACGTTGAGTAATCCTTAAACATTTTCTGTTAGAAATATTATCTTAATTTTTTTGATTCTATTAAGGAATTATTTTAAGACAGAATGTTCTGGGTTATCTAGTTGTAAAGTAGAAAAAGAAAAAGTTGACATATAAAATTACACAACAAATACCGTCTGTTAAGGATCATTACGTAAACTGTACAACTTAAGGATTACATACGCAAATCTCTTGAAGAGATAAGGAACAAGTCTTAAGATTGCGATGAAAGATTACCTCTTAGACGTTTCGGTCTTGAAGTTGTAACATTTTATATATTAGTACCTGGATGACCGGCATTTTTTTTAATGTATGTTTTGGAAATTATATTTAAGTACGAATTACTAATAAAATGATGAAATATGAATAATATTTTTCTATCATACCGATAGAAAAAGTTAAGTTTATGTTTAAGTTGATTATCGATAAGACACGAATAAAATGACATTTTCTAAAAATGATTGCTAGCTAGATCGATTTATTGCCCCCGAAATCCCCCATATACTAAATTTTATGAAAATTTAATATATAGGAGTTTGAGTTTGGATATATATGATATATATACAAGAATTGCTCACTTAAAGATATAAGATACATTCGTATTTTTTTAAAGTTGTCAAATGTTTTCATTGGGCCTAGCGTGAATATTTGGGACAAGATTTATCGTCATCGTTAATTATGTCGAAATTAGTATAACAATTTTTGGTGTGTATTTTTGAAGTTTTTAATAATAATTATTATGACCGATTGATTTTAGTGTATTTTCCTTTTTTATTATTTCAGCACACTCAAATCACCGAAGCGTATGCATTACTCAATTCTTTTTATTATTCGTTATTAACAAGTTATTGCAAAATGATACACCACATGACCTTGACAATATAACCCCGTATTTCAAAGCGAATGTGTCAATATATTTTTGTGACAATACAAAGGATTAAAATGTTCACACGTACAATTTATGAATTTAGCAAGTCAATAAACGTTCTATTGTATTGGACATTTTAATATTTTTCAATATAATCATTGTTGACTTGTAAAAATAACATCTTACTAATATTATTAATGCGTTTGTTTGGATGGATGGATGTGGGTTTAAGGTATCACCAGAACGGCTGCACGGATCTCGCTGATGTTTTAGCATAGATGTAAAGCATAGCCTGGAAGAACATAAACAACACATAGGCTACTCATTATTTTTTTTTATTCCGCGCATGGAGTCGCGATTGACAGCTAGTACGTAAATAACTGAATACTTTTTGCATTAAAATATAATTTATTTAAATTAATACTGAACAGGACGTATTGCAGTATAACTCTTTCCATACAGGTGTATGTAATGCTGTTTCCTAATATAACACGGTTAAAAACCAATCTAGACTTTGATGATGTAGCTTTTAAGTCTTAAGTACAACTGTATTGTAATGGATGATATGGAAATTATTCTTAGTCATATCAAAAGCTGATATATAAACACGGCTAAACACTCACGTATATATGTCCGGTGGCGGCACCAACTAGTTTCGAGCCCATCGGGGGCCCTTCATCAGGATGAGTGGTACTGGTATTATTTCGCGGACGCGGCCCGTCGCTCACTCAATATCGTCGTCGTCGCCACCGGACGAATATACGTGAGTGTTTAGCCGTGTTTATATATCAGTTTAGTATAAAGTCTCACAAAAGTTTGAATAATTCATGTCAAAAGCATACGTTTTTGGATCTCTGGACCACTATTTAAAGGTTTTGTTGATCCGGCGTACGCACAGACGTACATAGTAAACAGATTTCACTTCTTTAACTAGGTCAAATAGGCTTGTAAGATGTAAAAAAACTAGCAATAGGATGTTTGTTATTGATTTATGAATTCAATATTGAATTAATAGATCTTTAACAAAGAAAATATATACATGTTTTGCATATGCGTGTTTGTGTAGAAGGTTGAATGTTGAATGCACAAATTGGATTAATATACATGAATCATGTTACATTATAGTAACTAGCTGTCGCCCGCGACTCCGTTCGCGCGGATTAAAAAGTTAATAAGTAGCTTATATGTTCTTCAATAGTATGTTATACATCTATGCCAAATTTAAGCGAGATCCTTTCAGTCGTACCGGAGATACCTTCATTTAAACATCCATCTAAACATTCGCATTTATAGTATTAGTAAGAAGTAAGATTAACTTTGAAATTAAAAATCTAATTTAACTTAGTATTACTCAGTTATATTTTCAATTTAAAGAAAGAATTATTTAAAATAATACGCTTCAGTTAACTAAAATGTCATCAAAACGAAATGTATTTCAATTAAAGTTGAAAATTTAATCTGTCATCTATCTGATTATACGTTGTCAAGTTAGAAACGAATTAACTGAATCTTATAAGTAAAAGGTCAAAATAATTTGTCTATGTCGCTTTTTACCTTACATTTTGCCGTCAAGAGATGCTTATATTAATATTGAGTAAGTACTCTTCGTTATGAAATGTAGACAACATTTAAAATAAAAAATAGAACCTATAGAACCTACCTTGCCTAAAGGGACTCCTTTTATTAACATATTTTAGTTAATTATTCGGTTTTTTTTTTAATTTTATTTTATATTAGTATTCATAGAAATAAGGATGTAAATAAATATATTTATTTGTTTAAAGACATAGTAAATTGTCAACCTATAGAAAATATTAGAATTAATTTAACGTCCTTCCATACAATTTAAGCGATCAATTGAAATACGATATTTGTGTCATCCTAGTACAGAGACACAAATCTCTGTACTCTTGTCTGTTTAATAATTGTCATCTTACTAATATTATAAATACGAATGTTAGGATGTGGATGGACGTTTGTTTGAAGGTATCAGAACAGCTGAAAGGATCTCTTAGTTTGGAAGAACATATAGGCTACTAATTTTGTTATTTTTAAATCCGCGCGCACGGACTCGAGGGCGATATCTAGTAAGTTTTATTTTTAAAATATACACTTAAACGCACTCATGATGTCTTAGTACATTAACTGTGGGTTTCTAAGATCAAAAACCTCGTTCAAAATATATTGTTATCACTGTTTTATCAGAGATCATGACATTTCGATATGTTTTATATAGAGATTTTAGTTTCAGAAACCTACGGTAAATGTTTACGAAGTCGTAGTTACGTGATATTAATATTACGTTACCTCTGATTTTTCGATAACAGTTTTCGATTATTCATAAATGTCAGATGTATCGAGAAATAATTACATAAATCGATGTCATAGTGATGTACCGATGACAGGTCGGTTTGGTAAAATCGAAAGGTCGACCGCTGTTGATACTGATTAAACACATATTTAAAAACTTTTTTACGCACATTTACTTTTAAAAGGTGAGAAGTTATTATTTTAATTATTATGTTATTCTTGAAGAAAATATTTACGAGTACTTTCTCGTGTAAATATAATGAACATTATTATTCCAATTTTAAATCACCTCTGAAATTTAGATCTGCTAAATTACATACATTTTCGTAATATTACAAATGTTTGGAGGGATAGATGGATGTTTGTTTGAAGGTACCTCCAGAACACATAGCCTCTAATTATTCTTTAAACGGTCGGAGTCGTGGGCGACAGTTATTCTTACATAAACGTATGTATACTTTTATAACCTAAAAGAATTTCTTCCGTATACATTAAAGAGGTTATATATCTTGTAAGTATCTAATTAGTAGTGAAACACACAAATCACATCTAATTGCGAACGGAATCTATGTCATGTCTACCAAACGTACGTAAGGTTCGGTCTCGTTTAGCTAAGTATGGATAAAAAACTAATAGGTTGCATAAAATTTTAAGAAAAGAAGTAACGGTGTAGGCAACTAACTTATTAGATGTAGCCTGCGATTCCATCCGCGTGGAATTAAAAAAATAATTAGAAGCCTACATGTTCTTCCTGGCTGTGTTCTACATCTATGACAAACAATGAGATTCTTGCAGGCGTTCTGTAGATAACTTTTAACAAACATCCATCAAAACATTTGGTATTATTATCGATATATTAATAAAAATAACTTGCTTGTAAACTCGTTAGTTGTAAGAAAATACTTCTTATTTAAATAACTCTCAAACAGAGCTTGAAAAGTTGTACTAAAATTATTCGGATTTTTTTAATGCTATTTCCAGTTTAAATAGTTTTGTTTGAATGTAAACAATATGCGCAAATATGGGTATCACGTAACCTTCCCAGTCGGCCTTCGTGCGACTGGTTTTGATCGAGTTTGTTATATGCTCTCCCTTTCGTTCCAGTTTACTTGCAGATTTTTATTCGATTTATATGACTAAAATGTATTGACGTTGACTGTTGTTGCCGTACATTTCCACTGCGGAATGTATAAAACATATCGTCAAAAATCATTGGAATTAAATTAGACTGAATGGATTTTGAATCTGATCCTGGAATAATCAGAATTTCTTTCTACAGTTTAAAAGGAGTTATTTAATCTCTTACTGACAATTTCAAATTTTACTTCTTACTAATATTATAAATGCGAATGTGTGGACGGATGTTTGTTAAAAGGTATCTCCATAGTCGATCTCGCTGAAATTTGATATAGATGTAATTAAATTAATTACTTACTTATTTACTCCGCTGGCGCAGCGACCTATGTCGTCTGTCTTGCGCCTTCTCCTGCTAGTCTATAGGTTACTAATTAAGTATTTTTCAATTCGCGCGGACGGAGTCGCGGACAGCTAGTACGAATTATCTTTAGTTTGAAATGTGAAATGTAAATGAATATAAAATTAAATGTATCTTCCGTATATGTTTAAAAGATGATATCTACTAGGAGTGCATAAATCTCGTTAGGTCACGCGAACATAATTGTGAAAGTGATAGTATATTTCAACAAGCTTATCTGGGACGGTAAGAGGCGCTACTATCGCGGTTAGTTCTCAGAAAATATGTAAAAAAATAAATGGGCATAGAAAATGGTAAAAACAAAATATGTTAACTACCAGCAGTTACAGTACAGAAAGGATCTTGTTACACTTTTTTTTACAAATATATGAACGATTAAAACGCTCACGTATGTTCCTCCGGTCCGTTCAAATTATGAGAGCTTACTAGCGCCACTGTCTTTATAAATAAAATGTGTACAAACTTTCGTGAGACATTATCATAAACTAAGATATAAACGGCTAAAATACTGACGTATGCACTTCCGGCATCGACTAGTTTCGAGCCGAAGAGGGCCCTTAAATGAGCGACGGGCTGCTTCCGCGAAACAATACCCAGTCCCACCCTGATAAAGGGCCCTCCATGAGCTCGAAACTAGTCGGTGCTGACACCGGACTAACGTACGTAAGTTTTTTTTAATTTCCCTTAAATATATTAGTTTATAATAATTTCTCACGAAAGCTTGAACACTTTACATTGACCGAGGGGCGCTAGTGTGCCATCATAATTTAGTTTGACTTATGCACACCGGGTCGGATAATTACGTCTACGTTATCAAAAACGATCAAACACTTCCTGATTCTAACGTTATCTACCTCTAACTGTTACTATGGTTACGTGATATAAAACCAGCTGTATTACGTCATAGGTGGTCACACTGATATTGTGAATGGAATGATACCTATGTGGCAATATTCGATTATTTCCGTATTGATGCACAGTCGACAGAATCGTTTCAAGACGGGAAGTTATGGAGTGATTCAACGAATCGTGACATGAACTTTCATTGAGCTATAGTTTGTGGAGGAAGCTATGATTTTTTTTTGCTATTTGACTGACTTTGTTTGACTTTTACTTTAAATTGAAATTAGGAACATGAAGATTTGAACATATTATTACATGTGGTTGCCACGATGATTACCCTTACTCTTATGTATTTTGTAATTGATTTCTTGCGAGTTTGTTCTAGAGATTTTAATATCTGAAATTAGCTAATTTATAAACATTTAAACAATTTTAGTCCTCTTTCCCTTCCCACCTTTATAATTAAAGAATGGAAAGTGGAAGTGCACTTTCTGGATGAGAGGATGTATGGGAAGGGAAATATATTTTCTTTCTGTTCATCCTCTCGTTCGTCGATTTAAGGTAGGCAACGCATATGCAATGGCGTGTGTCTATAGGCAACGGTCACTTCGCTATTTCAGCGATTTTCGGTGGCCGCTCGCTGGTTTGCCACAGGTGACTATGTTGCAATCAAGTTAAAAAATTACTTACTAGAGCTTTTAGCTTTCTGTAGTTTTAAAATTGTAATAATTTTACATATAATATGACAAGACATATGTGACAGCTGAATAAGGTTACGGAAACGAATGTATAAGTAACAATTTGTCGGTTGCCCTTGAGCCGTTGTCCTGCGTAATTTTCCTAAGACACCAATGAAATTCAACATTCACTCGCCCAAACTCAATGTCGTGCGATTAATTACCATGTAACAAGATAATTATATATAGTTTCTACAAACGAATGACATAAGCAAAGCCGTTTTGTAAATTCACTGATATTTATTTGAAGTAAATTTTCTTTTTAACGCATATTCTATGCGATAAAGTAAACAAAGTAAAATTCTCTCGCTTGATAATTTAAGACATCGTAAAAGTAAATCAAGTGAGATCGTCGGCGACTCTGGGGTTAAATCCTTGACTCGACATCGCAATGTCCTAGGTTCGAATCCCGTCATGTACCAAAATGTTTTTCGATTAACATATGTATATCTATTCCGTCGTTCTTACTTTGAAGGAAAACACCGTGACATATCTGCAAAGAGATTCAAAGATATGTGTGAAGTCAACCAACCCGCAGTGGGTCAGCATTATTGACTATGGCCTAGTTACCCCTGACTAAGGGAAGGCTCCGAGCACCTCAATGGGTACCTATGCTTCTTAGTGAGCTGATGATGGTGAAACAAACAAACGTTGTAAAAACAATTCAAATATTATATCAAAAGAATATTTTACTTTAGTTTCACACAAATATGACAAACATTGTTCATCGTAAATATCCCCAAATGACCCATTTTCTTTCTATTCGAAGGTAAATTGCAACTTGTAAATTTTGCAATTGTATTCCCGACTCCAGCGTAATAACAAAGCATACATCTAGAAAACAATAAAATAAATAACAAAGTTCGTGCCAGCTTCACTTGTAGTGCTTCGTGTTAGTTATGTACCTATATTTTGCAATGTAACTGCTGCAAGAATAAATAATGCATTTATACGTAGACTAGTTTATTTAAAATAAAAATAATAAACTTAATAAGTAGCATATGCGTTCTTCCAGACTGTTCTATATATGCAAATTTCAGCGAGATCCGTTCAGCTGTTCCGGAGATACTATCAAACATCCATCTAAACATTAGCATTTATAATATTAGTACGACGTATGTAGAAGAAGCGAGAGATGTGTATAAGGACCACGCCTAATAGGTCTGTAGTCTCTGCCTACCCTTCTGGATTACGAGGCGAGTTATGTTGTAAAGGTGTTAGAACTATGTTATTTAGAAATATTTATTTATACGTAATAATTCTATTAAACAGTTTTCAATGAGAGCTTATTAAAGCTAAGTATTAAATTAATAAAGTTTATTTGAATTCTATTAACTAATTTATGTTTTGCGTCATTATTTCAGCTTGAGCAATTACATTCATTCTAAACACTCATTATCTCATTATAAATTCATCAATAGAATATTTAACGGATGCTTTTAATATTTAAATTAATATTACAACCATTTATGTATTGCAGATTTCATTGTGCGGTCATACGATCATACGACCGTATTGGCACATAACGATCCTACTAATGTTTGTAAACAATTAATTTAAATAATAAATCGCTCGAGTCCGGCTCTGTAATAGGTCTGTACCTATTCATATAATTGTGTATTCATCCATACATATAAATAAAATTGGATTGTCTGTTTTTAATATTGAAATAATAGTTTTAACACGTACATGAATATACGGTCATCATCATCAGCTCACTAAACGTCCCCACCGAGGAGCTCGGAGCCTACCCAAGTTAAGGATGATTAGGCCATAGTCAACCACGCTGGCCAAGTGCGGGTTGGTTAACTTCACACATATCATTGAATTACTTCTCAGATATGTGCAGGTTGCATCACGATGTTTTCCTTCACCGTAAGAACGTCGGATAAATTTACATATGTAAATCGGAAATCGAAAAACACATTGGTACATGGCGGGATTCGAACCCAGGACCTGCAGATTGAAAGTCAAGTGCTTGACCACTGAGCCACCGAATATACGGTACATACACCAAAATATATTTTTTACAATTTTGTCTGTCTGTCTATTTGTTTGTTCCGGCTAATCTTTGCAATAGCTGGATCGATTATGTCGGAACTTTTATTGGCTAGCTGATGTAATAAGATGTACCTTTGGCTACGTTTATTTTTGAAAAATCTTTTATTTAAAAAAAAGTAATGTTGCATTGTCCAAGTACTGTCCAGTACCGCGCGTAATTTAAATACAGTATTTACGCGGACGAAGTCGCGGGCACAGCTAGTGTTAAATACGGCGCACCATAGACACGTAGCAGATCACGTGTGCGGTCGGAATTTAGGATTCCTTGTCACGTGTCACGGTCAATGGAAACCAAAAGTGAATTGTTTGTCGACTCCTCGGATCACGTGGTTTTGGTCTAATGAGAGCATTGTTAAAACGTGGCCTCTGGGACGTATTAGCAACGTTTTTATCCTCGGATTAAGAAGCGGAAATTTTGATATCGATTAATATTCCAAAACTTTAAATTGGACTTTGTCCTTGGAAACTAAGATGGAATTAATTAGTTTCATTTCCTGTCTTAATATAATACTATTTGTGTATGTAAGCAAACCCATCAAAACTTGTTATAAGAATTTGTAATGAAAAGACATATTTGCAAGTTCATTGAACTATACTACAATGTTAATAGTTAAATATGTTTGAACAGATTTGGAGGTCGTTCAAAACGATTATTACCAAGCCATTAACGCAAACCTTGAATTGACTATTTAATATTATGTCTATTAAAATGACGCTTGTCATAAACTTCAACATTATTAAACGGTATTATTTAACTAAACAAACCGTAGGGCGTCGGTGGCTCAGGGGTCAAGCACTTGACTTGCAATCTGTAGGTCCTGGGTTCAAATCCCGCCAACTACCAATGTGTTTTTCGATTTCCGATTTACATATGTACATCCGACGTTCCTACCGTGAAGCAAAACATCGTGATGCAACCTGCACGTATCTGAGAAGAAATTCAAAAGATATGTGTGACAATCAAAGAAGCCGCAATTTACCGTGGGTTTTTGACATCAAAATCTCTGTATAAAACATATCGTCATCCCTGTCATTATCTTTACTAACACAGACAACATGTTTTAAACGGAGATTATTGCTTCAGATACCCACGGTTAGTGACGCCTCAATAGAGAAGTGACAGCTGCCCATTAAAATCACCGACATGCTAAAGAGTTGCCAGATGCGTTTCTTAATTATTTTATCTACGATTTTATAATTTTTTTTTATTACAATGTAAACAAATAGTTGCGTTACACATTGTATAGAATGTCATACACCTGTTAATTGCTATTGAAATTTAACACATAATTTTGAAAGGTTATGTGTGAAAATAATTAACAAATAACATTGTAATTATCTGACCTCATCGGTTGAAGGTGTCACCTCTTGGTATATACTGTTATGAAGAAAATCTGAAAATATGCCAGTGTATTGACTCAACACTAGCCTTACTAAAATGTCGATGTTTATGTACCCTCACTATTCATTCTTACACTGGTCTTTGTAACGAAAGCACGTCATTCGCGCCAAAGGATTCTAATTAATAATGTCTAATTTTCTTATTTTTTGAAAAAATCAACGAAGACAAAGTATTCCGGAACGTGGCTGGTATCCTATGTAGGCAGATTACTATGGACCTTCGTTCAGCAGACCTTTTTTTTGGTATCGAGGGATATCGTAACAGAAATACCCTCATGGGAAGGAACACGGTTATGTGTGGTTTTACCCAATGGGTACCCGATGGGTTCCAGCATCTCCGGCGGAACGCATCGATGCCCCACTGTAGTCATCTTGCGCGTTACTCAAGGATACGCTCTATTTAAAAACATGCTTGTTGCTTTCTTCCCTGGGTTGATTTGCGGGTAGTCAAAGTCCCCAACCTAACCTACGATCCCAACGTCGGTCGGGAATAGTACATTCTCGACTCTTTACATACTCACATATAACCTCGTGCTTTGTTTTAGCAGCATATTTTTTTTTTCTTTGTATGTATTAATGGGTGATTTAACAGCATAAGTATTGCTGGCACGTTTATTGTACATAAGTCAAAGTTTGGAATAACATAAATAGTTGAGGGTAAGTAAATATCGTAGTGAAAAGGGTCAGAATGTGACGGTCAGTGCTGACCTTTGGTTAATAGGGACCTTATCTTTGCACAACCTTTTGTTCTATAACATCACACTTGATGTCATTTGAATTTTCGTTATGTAGCATTCTCCTGGGTAACTAAGTTTGTTGTTTACTAAGATTTTTATGTTAGAAAAATCATAGTTGTAGTTTTGAGTGATTTATATATTGTTACATTTTTATGATTATACAAGCATACAGACAGACAAGCTATCAAATTTAACAAGATTTCATAAAATTACTGGCTCAAATTTCAGGGTTAAAAAATTACTTAAATATAATTTGCAACAAAGTAAACGTCATTGTACTTTCTAAAGTAAAAATTGTAACATAAATATTTCATAACTAATAATAACAAATTTTATTAGAAGTCAGTTCAATAGGTTTAAATTTGATACCAACAAATAAGTCCTTTTTTATTATCCAACAATTTTAGATGTTCATTGAACTCTTCTACGTCACCGATCACTCTCGATTGCCAATCTTGATGGAATTTTACGAAATTACTCGATGAAAAGATCGAACGATCAAGTGTTACGACACACTCGTCTCCGTCGGACCGTGCAGTTGGCCGACCAAATGCAGTTTATCGAGAAATTAATCGAATGATTGCAAACTTGTTTACATTTCTATGAATTAGATATAACAGGACAACCTTGTCTCCTAAAGATCTTTGTCGAGTTTGATAATGAATAATGATTAGCATCTGTATTAGAAATAAAACGCTGCAAGTGGTCATGGATAGGCCAGGCCACACGCTTCGTCGGTATTCCAGTCTAATTCCCAGGGTGGGCTCTGGAGTGGATCCCGCTAGGAACAAGAAGACGTGGCCATCCTAAACAAACTTGGCGGCGCTCAGTAGCTGCCGACATGATGGCAATCGGGCTGACATGGCCCGAGACCAAACGCAGAGCCCAAGATAGAGTGAACTGGCGGCGCACTATGGACGCCTTCTGCTCCACTACGGGGACATAAGACTTTAAGTGTTAGAAAATAACAATAGAAGTGTGTCCGTAGAATAGAGCCATGTTGTAAATATAGCAAAATTTCTTTATCTCTCAAAACACATTATTAATCCATCGTTATCCTCTTAATATATTAAAATAAATGTATTTTTTGTAATAATAATCAGTATCACTTAAGATTTCTACGTTAATTTCATACAATTTCGTAAGTGTGGTTAACTTCGCAATAACATTACGTTAGTTTTCAAATTAAAATTTCCAATTGCGCGTTCTATAAATTGCGCAAGTAAAAATGAGTTACCATGTTACTTGTTATTATTTGCACTATGAACAGATTTTTTATCATCTTATTTCTACTTTCCATAAAGGAAAAAGATATGAATGTTTGCATTGAATAGGCTTCGAAACTATTGAGTCGATATAAAAAATTTTTTCACTGTTTCGAAGGAACACCATCCCCGGGCGATATAGGCTGTGTTACACTAGTTTTTTTTTTTAATTCCGAGTGGACGAAATCGCATACAACTGTCTGAAGTTGGCCGTCAGCTCAGTGAACTCATCCCTGTCTTGTGCCAAGCGAAAAAATTGTTCAACGCTGGCAATAGTGGTCCATAGAAGTGTTAGAGTTGTGGATTTCCAAGGTTAGGATGTAAGGATATATCTTGAATTATCAAGACACGACGGTCAAAGGAATTACGAAAGGCATAATTTTCCATGACAGGAAATGAAGATAATATGAATGAATATAACATTTTGAAGTATTGTTTATTTAACGTATGATTTTTTAAAGCAAAAAATATCTGTTTTCTTAGACAATAGGAATACAGTAATGTGTGTACTCGTAAGATTAGTGAAGTAATTCCTTTCTTTACCGTGGGAAAGATTGTAAAATGATCGAAAGGAAAAACAAACAATAATTTTTTTGTCAAGTATGCTTGGCCGGTGTCTGTTTGAAATCCAATCTTGAACAGTCTTCATTTTCGAACATCGGCCCTCTCTAAATGTTCTTAATTTAAAACAAAGAGATTCAATTATAATACTAATTATAGAGCGGACATTACGAGCAAATTCCTTGAAATATTTTAAACATTATTAGATAACCGAAACTCTAGCAGTGTCCCGTCTATTCATGTTATATGTCTTTGATTTGAAAACATGCTTTTACAAGGTACGCCTTTAACAAAGTATGTAAATGTCTTTTGGAAATCGAATTGCACTCACTTCACGACATCCAATTGATTTGAAATTTTGCACACTTAAATATTATATCAAAAAGCCGATAAATAAAAAATAATTTCACGATTTGTAGAATTATTTTAACCATGATCGCAAAGGTAACAAAGAGAAGAAATAAAAAAATAATCCTTTCTAGTTTCCAAAATGTTTTTAGATTGTTTTGCAATTTTTTTTTTTAGGAGGTGTCTCGATGGCCAGTGTTTTGGCTGCCAATACTGTTGGCGGCGTCTGTGTGCGGCAGTGACATTCTTATGATCACAATGGGCGGCACAAAATCACATAAAATGCCCTTTTGGGAGCTTGCTAGAGGAATGATAAGAAGGTATAAAGTTAATTTTATAGTTAATAAATTCTCTTGGAGTTTCAAGAATATATAAAAACTAGTATCACCAGCGACTCTATCGGCGCGGAATAAAAAACTTAATTAGCAGCTTATGTGTTCTTCTTATGTTCTATATGTATGCCAAATTTCATCGAGATTCGTTCAGCCGTTCCGACGATACCTTCAAACAAACATCTATCCATCTAAACATTTACATTTATAATATTAGAAGATAGAGATATAAGGAGGAGTAGTACATACTGTGCCGAATAGAAGTAAGATTAGTAAGATTTAAATATTATATAATAAGTTTCAGTGAAATACTCAAGTTTTTTTAAAGGCTTAGAATTGATAGCGTCAAGAAAAATTAACAGTAAATTCGTTATCAAGATTAGCTAACTTTAAAGTGATTACAATTAAGATACAAATAATAGTTCAGACAGTTTGTTTTTGTTAATTTAATTCGAGTTAATTCAAGCCTTAATTCCTTGTCACTTGATTGTCTCGACATTTTGTTCTAGAGGGCACAACATAACTCTAATGAGTGCGTTCCCTCCCGACTTCCACATCCCCGGTTTGGAGGAGATTGCTCCCGAGGGACTGGCCTCATATGTGCGAGGGTACATGACCTTCGACCTGGTTGGGGCCCGTATGAGAGGGGAGGAGCCTCTACCACTGTACGACATACTCAGATATGGATATGAGGTAAAAGGTCTCGAACACTTGCTAAATATAAAGAGTACAGTCCTATTCAAATATCTTGGCGGCTCATGGTCTTCGGTGTGCTGCGCAGAGCCCTCCCCCGCATCCCGCTACACTTAAAATTGTGGTCTGCGAAGCGACTCTTGCGAATTTAAGAGCCGTCAAGATATCTGAAAGCTACTATACTTATAATATGATTCCTAGTGAGTCAAACAAAATTTCAAAAAGAAAAACTTTTATTTCAATATTATATGAAATATTGAATAACCAAAATTAGATAACAGTAACATTTAACTTAATTAAACTTGATTCAAATTAAATCCTACTTCTATAGCGTTCCTCAAATTAAAAAAATGTTTCTACCTTCACCAGGCTTGCGAGGCGTTCCTTGATGATTTCGAGACAAGATCCTTCCTTCGTTCTGGAAGAACCTATGATCTAATCATACTCGACGGCGCGTATCCTGAATGCGCGTTGGGCGTGGTCTATCGACTTAAAGTTCCCTTCATGTACATCAATACAGTCGGCTTCTACTCAGGTCCTGCCAGTATGTCAGGAAGTCCTGCTCCGTATTCAGTTACACCATTCTTTGGTAGAGCGTTCACTGATAACATGGGATTTATTGATAGAGCATTGAACTCAGCTTGGCTTGTCGGGTCAATATTTGCTCATGGATTCAGCATGACAATCCTACAAGGAGTATTACGACGACATTTCGGTCAGCAAATACCTCATGTTTACGATATGGCAAAGAATGTCAGCTTTATACTACAGAATGGACATTTCTCTGTTTCCTATCCGAGACCTTATTTACCAAATGTAGCTGAAGTCGCCTGTATCCATTGTAAGGAGCCGAAGAAACTGAATGCCGTGAGTAATTTTATATCTTTTTGTTTATTATTAGTAATAATTAGATCATTTTTTCCTTGAAGATATTATTATAACAGGAAACGTTACATCTTTGGTTCATTACTTGGTAATAATTAGGCTTGTATCACCGTTATTATATATTTTGAAATTGGTTGTCATCCGTGACTCTAACCACGCGGTTTAAAAAACTTAGTAAGTAGCTTGTTCAGCAAGTCTATGTTCTACATCTATACCAAATTTCATCAAAATACGTTGAACCGCTTTGGAGATACCTTCATAGAATCACCCATCCTTCCATAAATCCAAACTTACGTATTTAAGATATTAGTAAAATAGATGTATGTTTTCTAAAGAATAGTGTTAATAAGAGTCATGGATTGACCAATATTTTCTGTATTAAGATAGAAAGAAGGGTACATTGTTTTAGACATTATTAGTAAGAATCATTTGGCGCGAATGGCGCGCCTTCGTTACCAAGTCAAGTGTCCGATTGATTAGTGAGGGGACATAAACGTTGATAATTTTATAAGGCTAGTGTTACGCCGATAAACCGGCAGTATAGGATTTTTTTTCCTAACAATTGAAACTTTAAAATAACTACAGGATATTGAAGATTGGATAGCTGGTGCGGGTGATGCTGGCTTCGTGTACGTATCCATGGGGTCTTCAGTAAGGACGAATAAGATGCCACTTGCAGCCCATCACATGATCGTCAAGGCCCTTGGCCGATTGCCACAGAGAGTTCTATGGAAGCAGGACGCAGAACAGAATCTAACGGACATTCCTACAAACGTGAGATTATACAAATGGCTGCCACAACAAGATTTATTAGGTAAGTATAATACATATGAAATAGTGAATACAAAATAAGGTAACGAATTAAGGAAACACTCCGATGGATATTATAGAATATTAAAGAGTAAGTTTAGTTGTCTAGCAATGGTGAGTTAGCCGGCCTAATGGACCGTATGATCGTTGTAAGTTAATTCGACTGATGTTAATGAATATTAGAGCAATGCTGAAACAGTTTCATAATTCTATACATATTTATATGCTTTAAAACATGATTATCTCATAACAATAAAGTTACTACCAACTTCTACTACTTTTCACCCGACTTCAAAAAGGAGGTTATATAATTTATCTGTGTTTTTTTTTTAATCTTAAGTCGTAAGGACATATTCTATTTTTATAAAAAAGAGTTATTGACTAATATTTATTGTACCATTCCAACTATAGTCCTATGGTTCGAACTCTTGCCCACGATTTCCGATCAAATCCGTATCCTTAACCGTTAGGCTATTAGTGCTTCTAATGTGTACTAATGCATTATACAAGCCGCGTCGATACAATATATTGCTAAAGTTACTATTTTTAATCTGTCATTAGTAAGCTTAGAGTAAAATAACCTCTTGGTTGCTAGATTGTAATAATTTTAAAGACCCTGAATCTGTTTATACACAAATAGCAGATAATTTGCAGTCTACGACTTCTTTCTTAATGCGGTCATAGCAATTACGTTTTATTTATAGTTTATTTTATAGCCATGTTTTCATAGTAAATTGTTAAATGGTGTTTTATGAGGCCTATAATATAGTAAATCTAACCTTAAACTTTTTAACCTTTCTCATTAATACTTTAAAAATAAAACCTTAGTTTATAGCAAATTATTTATATTATGTATATATGTATTATATTATGTAGATTGCAACACTCTATATACTACAATAAATTTAAGATGGAAAAAAATATTTAAGAATTTATTTTATTATAAAATAATTGGACGTTCGTTAGCTACTTTATAGAATTTAAATAAATATTTTGACTAGACTTTTAATGTTACAGTAAAAATCTTAGGATGATTTATCTAATACGCTTGTGGCAAGAGATAATTAAAATTTTAGCTTTTTTGTAACAAAGATATAAGACGTAATGAGGTTTGTTATGTAAGAAAATAGCATATAGTTAAAAAATAATTGCCATTGCTTCATAATAATTGAATAGTCTAACTATATATATATATATATATATATATATATATATATATATATATATATATATATATATATATATATATATATATATATATATATA